>NC_056743.1:736130483-736287983 GCF_019279795.1 Protopterus annectens
GGAAAGTGAAACTGGAAGAAATAAAAAATAGCTTACATGGTGGAAAAGTTCTAATTTATCATGCAATAAAAAGGTGTATGTCTTAAATATATGCATTTTGGGGAAACTCGCATATGTTGGGGAGTTTATATGATTCCAGTAAAAATGGAAAAGGAATTGCTACAGATATGTTTCAGTTTTATATGGGGTCTGAGACTGGATCCTACTGAAAGAGCAATATACACAATAGCAAAGAAGAGGTGGGGGTTAAGTCTAAAAATCATATTTTTTAGCAACAATGCACCTGTTTTGCGCTATTAACTGTGTGAAAAACGACAAATACAAATGGTGGGAAAATTGTTATACAGGATGCATGAAGAGATATGGAAACGATTAAAAAGGAAAAGAAGGGTTGAAAATGAGATTATGGAAAGAAAGGCATATGTTAAGAGAAATATGAAATATAAAGCAATAGAAGAAAGCATGTGTTATATATGTTATGCCTGCATAGTAGCGGAAACTGCAAAACATTTTTTTGGAATGTAAATGAATGTCTTTTTCAGAAAAGTTGAAAAATGTATATAGTTTGGAAAGTTTCAAGGGAGTGAATATGAAAAAAAGCAAGGAAGGAGGAAATTGACAAATGGGAACAAATATTATTTGTTACAATCTGGGTATTGGTGTAAAGAAGGTGTGAAGGACTGTATATAACAAAAACAGAAGGGATAAAGATATATTTGCAGAAATAAGAAAATGGTTGTAAAAAACATTGGGCAGGACAGATGAAAATTAAGGAAATGGTAAAGGGAAGAAGTATGTGCAGAAAGTATGTTGTATTACTGGTGAATACATTGTAAAAATGATGTAAACAAGATAGATATGGCATTGCAAAAATGTAAATAATGCATATATAAACATAGCAACCCCTATACTTTTTCAATAAGTGCCACAGGATCTTTTATATCTATCTGAGTTTGTCAACTCATTCGAATGCTAGCACAATCAAGAGTGCAGCCCCCAACCCCCCATGCTGCACTGTACTATCAATACTGGAAAATTAACCTAAGTAGCTGGTGTGGGACTAGAACCCATAGTTTTATCATCTGCTACTACCAAAGGAGTGTATTGCATGTTGAATGTTGAACCACTACCAGCACAATACATGGCTCTTCAGTGGTCACGTGTCTGTATAAAGCAGAAACCTTTAAATTCTAGAAATAATGAATAGAAATAAGAAAAAGAATTATATGAAAGTGAGGTACATATGTGAGTAGAATTGTCCACAACAATAATAATGAAATACATGTTAGAACTATATGAAAATGATGTGTATATGTGAGTAGAATTTTGAACAACAATAATAGCCAAATACATGCTGGGCCAAAAATGGTTTATTTTGGAATATTTTTATTATGCTATCCATTAGATAAAGAAAATAATGCAATAAATCATTAAAAAGTAAACATGATAAGAAAATATGTAAAGTTTAACCAATATGCTCAGATATAAGGCTGTAGGAAACTCTGAAGAATAACGATCTGTCTGCAGAAGGAATATCCTGACTTCTGATCCTTCTCACTTCTTTTATATGATTTGCAAAGGATTACTTATAATGAAAATATCAGTTGTGATTTGTGTTATACTTTCCAAAATGCCTCAGCTGCAGAAGGGATTTGGATAGTGACTAAAAGGATGAGATCACGGCTTAGAAGCTGCAGGCTTGCTGGGCTCTACCTCTATAAAACAGTGATAAGCTCCGTGGTGCATGCAATAAATGCAGAGCGATGTGGTAACAATAACTACATGGATATGGGTTTGAATCTCACCCCTGGCAAGTGTTTGTGTGTGTACATATGTATGTCTGTACTGCAAAGATTTTTATAGATTAGGCTTGTAAAGGCTCCAGGGCCATTAGCCTAGTACACACCTATGAACCTATATCTCAGAAATCTGGAATGATCTGAGAGTAGAGACATTGCTGCTTCTGGCTGTAGTAATTCAGACACCTACAGGGTGCCTCCCCAGTCATCTCACATGGGAGGTATGCAATGTGTGGCCCACTGTCAGGAGGCTCCATGCAAGGTCCATTACACAAATATTGCAGAGGACAAGAAGACTGGTCAGCTTTGCTAAACTTTGCTATTGTTATGAAGATGGATGGATGGATGGATGGATGGATGGATGGATGGATGGATGGATGGATGATTCTACTTAATATCTATGTAGTGTACAAATGCGTTTTGTTTGTATGAAATTTCTGTATTACATGTAGCACAGTTGTCTCCATATGCACAGTTGCATGACTGGATACACGTGGGTGTATGGATATATATACACACACATACAGAAAACACACAGAAACACACACATAAACGGTATATTTTTAAGTGAGCAAAAAGTTGTTTCTAGTTTATAAATTAAAAAAAAATTACTTCCAGAATAAATAGCATTAAAATATTAAAGGCTAGCTTTAAAACATGGGTTAAATTAGAAGAAAATAGATAGACATGTTTTTATTACATTCACAAACTTGATTTAATGAAGAACTGGAAATGTCTCAATGAAATTCATTGTAATGAGAAAAAAATATTCAAGGAAGAAATCTAGCATTCTTTAATTTACTTACTGCTTGCTTTCTTATATGTTATACTCAGTATCACTGTTTTTAATTTATTTCATTTTTAACTTGCTCATATATGTATATCTACACATCTCATAATCCTGTATTTACCGTACCTTAGGCGGTGACTGGCTCCTTCAGAAGAGTCCAGGTTTTAGGGCATTCTGCACAAGAATCGGAATTCAGTAAAACCTAATTCAGTGAGTTTCACCAACCACAGCCACACAAAAGTGCACAAGCTTTCAGTTATTATGACTGCAGACTGTTTTATCATTTCTTTCTTTTGATAGCTATACAAATATACAAATTTCCTTCCAATGTCTCCATAGATCAACACACAATACTGGGAAAGTGCACCTGTAGTTCAAGTAACAGTGACATAATTTGCGTTACTGCAGCTTCAAACATCCCAGTGTGGCAAATTATGGTACAAAGATCAGACATTTATTTTCCAGTTTGGATAATCATATGCTCTTGCCAGCAGATTATTCTTTGTTATCTGAATAAATAACCTACTCAATGGCTCCTTTACAGCTTGAACCCAAGTTAAAAGACAAGGATAAGTAAAATATACACAATTTAGTGTAACCAGGCAAGTGGCATATGCAGTACCTGAATAAAACATTTGGATAAATGGAGAAAATGGAACTAAATTCAGGTAGTGAGTGGAAGTTAACACTGTATACCAGACAGATCCTAAATCTCTGAGGCGGAGATCACCTCAGAGCCAATGTACGATTATTTATTTAGTACTACCACCATCTTCTGTGTGTCAACATAAAATCCACTGAAAGACATGCTTTAAGCATGTCATTAATGAAATATTCACTTAATGACCTATAAAAACGGAGTGCTAAATCTTAAAAAAGTAATTATGTATGTATGTGTGTGTGCATGTGCTTGTGCGTGTGTGTGTGCGTGCGTGTGTGCATGCATGTGTGTGTGTGTGTGTGTGTGTGTGTGTGTGTGTGTGTGTGTGTGTGTGTGTGTACATGCACATGTTCGCATATCCATGAGTTTACATCACTGCTGTATCTATGAGTCACTCATATACTACACACTATAATATTATTTGAAATAAATGACAATACTTGTTCAAGTTCCTTTCCTGCTAAGTTAACTAAGCCTGATAGATCCGTAGTGAAAATCCTGAAGCAGGCTTAGATCCTCAGTCAAAAATCAAATGAACTTAAATGAGAATATTACTTTTTCATGATAAAGTTCAACTTGCAATATCAGTTAAAGGCCTCCCAACACTTAGGAAAATGTGCAAAGATCTTAAAATATTTGCAAAGACTATTCGAAGGAAATATTTGTGTGACACTATTCTGGCTGCCTTTTTAAACACTGATTACTAAGTTATCTAAAATGTTAAAATGTTTACATAGAAGCTAACAAGTTTGTAAATATTTTAAAGGCAGTGCAACCTACCAAATGGTGCAATGCTACAGTCATCCCTCTCCATAAAGGGAGAGCGACTACAGACCCTGAGAATTATTGCCCCATTAGCCTGATGAGTCTGATATGTAAGGCTATGGAGTGCATCATCATGGACCTTATAAACAAAGATATAGGAACTCTCCAAACTCTAGATCCCATGCAATTTGGTTTTCTGAAAGGTAGATCATGCCTGCTCAACCCTGTTGACTTCTTTGAGTCAGTCACCAGAGCTGTGGATGAGGGCAAGACAGTTCATACAGCCTACCATGATCTAGCCAAGGCCTTTGATACCATTCCCCACTCAAGAATTATTGATAAACTCATCAAATTAGGCATCAACCCCTATATCACTAGGTGGGTTGCAAACTGGCTCACAGATAGAACCCACAGTGTGAAAGTAGCAGACTGCACGTCAGACTGCCAACCAGTCACAAGTGAAGTCCCACAGGGATCTTTCCTAGGTCCTCTCCTGTTTGGCATCTACTTCTCAGAAGTTCAGGCCAATGACTGCAAGCTGGGAGCAATTATTAACTCCCCAAGTGATGTAGACATCCTACAGAAAGGCCTCACTGAGGCCAATGACTGGTGTCGACATGCTGGCCTTAAGCTCAATGCCAAAAAATGCATAGTCATCCCCTTTGGCAAAAACTCAGTTCCCTCTAATTACCGCATCGATGGGAGCCCACTGAACACTGAAGGCGTTATAAGACATCTGGGGACACAGGTTGACAGCAACCTCTCCTTCAACCATCACATTGCCACTGTGATCAGAAAGTCCTTCTGTGTGGCACATCTCATTACCAAGGGTTTTGCATCCAGGAAGAAAGAGGTCATCATCTCTCTCTACTCTTCCCTCATTAGGCCAATCATTGAGTATAATGCCCCATTTGGCATGTGCCTCACTAGACACATGCAACAGCTGGAAAGGCCACAAAAGTACCTCATGAAGAGGATCCTAGGCCTTAAACACATGTCCTACATGGACAGACTCAAAAAACTCCAGCTATTCTCTGTCTCATATCATCTACTAAGAGGCGATCTCTGCTTGACTTACAAAACCATGTCTGACCCAGCTCTGTTAGAAATGTTACATCTACAGAAATCCCAATCCCTCCGCACCACATGCTCCAGAAAACTCAACCTCGTTACCACACTCAACAGAACATGGTGGAGGGACAAGTTCATAACCCAGAGACTGCCCATGCTCTGAAATAAACTTCCCATACATGTCAAGCAGAGCACCTCACTGGCCCTCTTCAAGAGAAATCTTGATGAGTGGATGGGAAATAGGAAGTTCACCTTGGGGATCACTCCAGTGGCTCTACTTGATAAAAGCACTGGGAACTAATGTGAGGCAACATGATGCCAGGGAACTTCTATGGACTAGGCTTGTAAAGGCTCCAGGGCCATTAGCCTAGTACACACCTATGAACCTATAAAATAGTGTTACTAATTTTCTTCAGATTCTTCTGTACACTAAATAACCCAAACAAAATTGTTACAGAAAAAGATGACAAATAACAGTAAACATAATTATATCAAATTTAATATGTATTTTTCATTGCTTCATGATAAAATTAGCCCATTTAATTTCAACAGTTCAGTAATCTTGCAAAATAGAAGAATAACTCATATTAATGCATTTTTCACAGGAGTGCATATTTTAAAGTGCTTGGGTGTTTAATTTAAAGACACTTGTTACATCCTGTCAATCATCTTAGTCTAAAGTTCTAGATGAAGTATTATTTTAATCGCTTCAGTACCTGTGGATCAGAGTGCAAGTGATGCATGCTGTATCTTTAAGAAGCATGTCAAGGCTGTACATGCACGTATAAATTTCAGACACATGCGATCCCCAGTGCCAGTTTGTAAGAGCAGCTAGAGTTTGAGCATGCATGATCGCAGTTGTTAGTTTGTGTATAAGTTACTTAAGTTAAAATCAGTAAACTTCTATAGTGCTGTGTTTGTATAAAATAAAGCTGCTTGAACAGAACCCAAGAAGACTCGTCTATTGTGTCCAAAGTAGGAGAGCGACATGGTGTCAGGACCAGGATTACAGAGGGTAATATTCAGAGCCATGAGGTGCAGAGATGACGGTGAAGGTAAAACTAAGAGAAATGAGGACAAAAGAGTCAGAAAAGAATCAAAGGTGATGAGAAGTAGCACAAACTGTTTATTTGATAGAAAAGGCAAAAGAGAACATTACAAGGGCACAACCTGCATTACTGAGCAAGCGGAAGACAAAGTGCTGTGTTTGGGCATAACTATGACTTTGTATTGTATCAAGGTCATAAGTAAAGTTATTCGAAGTATCTCAAAGTGTATAAATGTATTTACAGTGTGTGCTTATTACTGTGCATGTATTTTGAAGAGTTTATTGTGTGCAAAGTGCAGCTATTTCATGAAATACAGTCAAAGTATAGCCATTTCAAAAACTTTCTTGTGCTGGGTGTGTCTGTTTGCAAAGTGACACCATTACATAGTGTTTCTTGCACTTTGAAGAGTTGCCTAGCAAGGTATCGCCATTTTGGGGATATTTCAGTGTGCTGTGTACAGTTATTTGCAAAGTGCTATTACTTCGAAATGTTATTGAGTTTTGGGCAAGAGATGTCCGGTTTATTCACATTGTGCAGTTATTTGATATGTTTCTTACACTGATAAGAGGTGATTTCTTGCCAAACAATATTACAAGAGTATTACAATGCCTGAGAGTTTTATTTCATTCACATTGTAAAGTTGTTTGAGATGTTTCTTAAAATGATGGTAAATGACTCTTGTAATGTCATTTTGCAATGCTAGAGTGTTAAAGTGCCTGAGAAGTTTATTTCGCAACGTCCAATTATTCAAAGATACTACGAGTTTGTCCATTGGCATAAGTTAGAAAAGCTCAAAAAGGTATAAATACAGAAGTACAAAGGCACTGGACAAAGTTACAAATAAGTTTCTGGCATATGTGCATGTGTGTATATTTGTGCTTATTTGTACAATCTTTCACTGGTATGTGTTAATATGGCAGATGGATTTTGAAAGCTCTCACCACTTGTATTTGATCAGAATATTGCAGAGAACTGGAGAATATTTGAGCAAAAGTACGATATTTTTATACAAGCAGCTTATGCAGATAAAGATGCATGTGCCAGGGCATCCATTTTGTTAAACCTAGCTGGGTCTGAGGCCATAGAAAAAGAGCATTCATTTGTGTATGCACCAGCAGTATATGAAGGAGAAGGTGAAAGCTGTCATATTGTTGCACAGGCTGAATAAAGGGAAGACCCCAAGTGTTTGAAGCGCATGTTGAGAGAAATGTATAACCCCCAGACAAATATTACATTATAGAGACATTTGTTTTATGCGAGAGATCAGAAACCAGGGTAAACTTTGGCAGCTTTTATAACTGACCAGAGAAACAAAGCTAAAATGTGTTGGTTTAGTGACTTAAAAGATGAGTTGATAAAGGACAGGCTTGTGTGTAGTATTAATAGTGCTGCTGTGAGAAAGATTTTACTTCGTGACAGTGATTTAATGTTGAGCAAAGCCATAGAGATTTGTCAGATCCATGAAGTGACAGAAAAACACACAGATATGCTTGTGAGTGATAAGAGCATGGTTCCAGTTGGCTCTAGAGCAAATATAGATGGTATGCAACATGTGGCAAACAGAAATAGGCCTAAGCACATGGTAGCCACGACCCCTGCTGGCTCATCAAAGAAACCATGTAGCTTTCCAGCAAGTTCTAAGAAAGGAGCACGCTCAAGCTCAATGCAGTACAAGCATGAATCAGCAAAACTCAAGTCTAGTTTAATTGTTAACCGTCGCAACTGTGGTGCAAATCATGAGTCTAAAAGAGAGAAGTGCTTAAAATTTGGTCAGCAATGATATAAGTGTAAAAAATTGAACCATTTCCAAAAGTTTTGCAAATCAAGTAAGCCTCGCACAGTTGTAAAGAAAGGTCACACAAAAAAAGCAAGTTGATCAGGTAGAGCCGAAGCAGACAGCTTCCTATGTAGATGATCTATCAGTGCTTGGTGAAAAAGTTGATGCAGCGAATTTATTAGCAAGAAGCAAAGTGTTTTATACTGTCCAGATTAATGGAAAATCCACAGAGCTTAAAGTAGACACTGGTTCAAAGTGTAATGTTATATCAGCAGACAAATTTGCTAAAGTGAGAACTAATGAACAACTCAATGTGGCCAGTAGTGCCAAACTTGTTGCTTATGGAGGTAAAGAAATTCAAACCAAAGGCTCAGTGATGCTTTCATGTTATTTGGCCAAGAGCTTTTGCAACTTGTTATTTTATGTAGTCCAAAGACCAGTGCAATCTTTATTGGGTCTTAAAGATAGTTTAAGAATGAATCTGCTTTCTTTTGCTAAAGAAGTTCATCGTGTAAGTGCATTTCCGAGTTCTAATTTTTCAGAAGCCATTTTCTCAGAGTTTGCTGATGTTTTCGATGACAAGTTAGCCAAACTTCCAATTGCATATTCCATGAAGTTAGACCCAGAGGTCACTCCAGTACTCAGACCAGCAAGAAGAGTTCTGATAGCTATGCAAGATAAAGTTAAGGCTCAGTTGGATATAATGATGCAGCAAGGAGTGATTTGTCCATTCACAGAACCAACTGAAGGGGTGTCCTCCATGGTAGCAGCTCACAAAAAAGGCTCAGACGAAATCAGAATATGTATTGACTCAAGAGATTTGAACAAAGCATTAAAGAAACCATTTCGTCCAATGTGCACAGTTGAAGAGGTTGCAGCCTTAATACCAAATGCCACTGTTTTCTCTGTTTTGGATGCAAAGAGTTCATTTTGGCAAGTGATGCTTGATCGTAAATCCTCATTTCTAACTACTTTTGGTACTCCTTTTGGCAGATACAGATTCCTAAGGATGCCATTTGGAATAAATTCTGCAAGTGAAGTCTTTCAGCATGCAATGGAGCAAATTTTTTCGAGTTATCCTTGTGCCATAATAGTAGATGATTTATTGGTTGGAGGCAATGGTGAAGCAGAGCATGACAGAAACTTCAAGAAAGTTCTAGACAGAGCATGTGAAGTAAACTTGAAGCTGAATCCTCTGAAGTGCAAATTCAGACTTCCAGAAGTTACATACATAGGCTATTTGTTTACGAGTACAGAATTGAGACCAGACCCGACTAAGCAAACAGCTATTAGATGTCATCACCAGATAATATACAAGCTCTACAGCATTTTCTAGGCATGGTCAACTATTTAGGCAAGTTTATACCAGACTTCAGTGAGTTGACAGCACCTTTAAGAGAACTTATGTGCAAAAATGTTTCATGGTTATGATTGGAACAGCACCAGAAGGCATTTGAAGACCTTAAGCAGAAAATTAGTACCCCCACCTACATTAAGATACTATGATGTGAACAAACCAGTTACTCTTTCCTGTGACACTTCAAAATTTGGTCTTGGCGCAGTTATAGTTCAAGAGGGCAGACCAGTAGCCCATGCATCTAGAACACTTACCCAAACTGAGATGCAGTATGCTCAAATTGAGAAAGAGCTTTTGGCAATAGTATTTGCATGTTCCAAGTTTCATGATTATATTCATGGCCAAGCTATTCAGATTGAAACTGACCACCAACCTCTAGTTACTATTCTAAAGAAGCTTATGCATTCTACTACAGCAAGATTACAAAGACTGATGCTCAAATTGCAAATATACAATTTCAAAATGGTCTACACGAAAGGCAAGTTACTTTATATGGCTGATACCTTATCCGGATTGCCCAAAAATATGACAGAACAGCTTGACACAGAGAATTTTGACTTTGATGTGATGTCAGTGCATAAGTTTTCCACCACTAGATTTCATGAAGAGATCACACTCAGACTGATCCAGTTTTACAGAAGCTCACTCACTACATTAATGCTGAATGGCTGTCAAAGCAATCTAGTGTACCACCTGAAGTGCAAACCTATTTTCCTTACAGAGATGAATTGTTGATGGAATATGGCATTATTTTCAAAGGTCATAAAATTGTTGTTCCTGCTTCCTTACAAAAAGAATATATCTAGATTTTACATCATGGTCACACATGATCCACATCCACTAAGAGAAGAGTGAGAGAATTAGTATTTTGGCCTTCATTACCAAAAGACTTTGCTAAAGTACTTTCTTCTTGTTCAGTATACAATAGTACTAGACCGCATTTGCAAAGAGAACCACTTCAGCTAAGTCCAGTTCCTGAACTACCTTGGTCAATAGTTGCAACTGATATCTTTGAGTGGAACAATCAATACTACTTGGTTCTGATAGACTCTTATTCAAATTGGTTTGAGATTGATCTACTATCTAACCTTATATCCACTGCTGTTATTACTAAGTTGAAATGTCATTTCTCAGTTCATGGTAGTCCAACAAACTTCCTTCTGACAATGGTATTCAATTTACTGGCCAGTTGTTTCAGAAATTTGCAAAAGAATGGGTCTTTGTACATGTCACCAGTAGTCCTGAATATCCTCACTCCAATGGTCTAGCTGAACGTGCAGTGCAGGGTGCAAAGCAGATACTTGAAATGTCAAAGTGTGACAATACTGATGTATTCTTGAATATGCTTAATCTCAGAAGCATATCCTGTGAAGATATTCTTGGCTCACCTGCTCAAAGACTACTTTCTAGGCAAACTAGAACTAAGCTACCCATTGCTTCCAGTTTATTGAAGCCTAAACCTAAGAACAACAAAACCATCAAGGCTCAATTGTTTAAGAAGCATACTGTTCAGAAATCTAGTTATGACAGATTGAGCAGATTACTTCATCCATTGAGGGAAGGAGAGATGGTACGAATTCAGACAAAGAAAGGTTTTTATTTAATTGGACAGATTACAGGCATCTGTGCTGAGCCAAGATCCTACCTCATAGATTCCGAGGATGTGAAGTATAGGAGGAACCATAGACATTGTCTTCCTATACTAGAGTCATCATCACCATCACAACATGCGATGCAGACTTAAAATCTAAGAGTGAATCAGACACTGTTTCCATACCAAAATGTGTTAAATATTCTGATTCCATTCCAGAAAATGTACCAAACATTCCACAGGAAAAAACATTTTGCAGAGACAGTTCCAATTGCTATATCTAATTCCCAGTTTTATGTCACATGATCTAGATGAGTATCTAAGCCCAGTGTGAAACATGCAGCAATGTGGACTTGATTGTATATATATATATATATATATATATATATATATATATATATATATATATGTATGTGTGTGTGTGTGTGTGTGTGTGTGTACTTAGTATTGTGTAATGCATGACACAGAATTACTGTGATTTCTACATGCCAAATAGACTCATAGCATGATGCATGATCTATTTCCCAAAGAGGGAGGATGTAGGCCAGAGTGTAAGTGATGTGTGCTGTATCTTTAAGAACCATGTCAAGAATGTACGTGCACATATAAATTCCAGACATCTGCAATCCATAGTGCCATTTTGTAAGAGTAGCCAGAGTGTGAGCATGCATGATTGCAGTTGTTAATTTGTATATGTTACTTAAGTTAAAGTCAGTAAACTTCTATAATGACGTGTTTGTATAAAATAAAGCTGCTTAAACAGAACCCATGAAGACTCTTCTATTGTGTCTAAAGTAGGAGAGTGACAAGTATCTTAATGTCTTAAAACTATACTCTGTAGTCATTACCTTCAGGGGCTATCTTTGCAATATAAAGGAGTTTGCTGCATAGATATACCATTCTTCCTTATGGCAACTATGAAAGTATACAAGTATACAAGTTGGAATTTAACCCTGTCCTTCTTTATACCACAGAAGTTCAAAGGTTTCATCTATAAAGGCTATTACACAAAATGTATGCTTTGTGTGGATGATGGTCTATGTGTGTATGTGTTACATGTGCATATACAAACTAAAAAAAATACATAATATGCTTCTATCCATCTACCCATTCACCAGGGTTGCTGTCACTGATCATCTACTTGCTTATAATATACACATATAGTCATTATCAATATACATATATGTTTTGATCACCACTGTATCAGCATTGTCAAAAAAGTTATCACCAAACTACAAGCAGCATCAATGTTCTGAATTAAATGTTTGCATCTACAGCTGCAGTTCTTTCAATATTCTCAGTCTCTACAGCAGTAAACCACCTTCAAAATCAGACAGCATAAAAACAAGCAAATGTTTTTGTAGCAAAAACATTATATCATTCAACACACACACACACACACACACACACACACACACACACACACACACACACACACACACACACACACACACACACACACACAGATATCCAGCATAATGATAACATGTTGTTGACAGTGCAAAAGACTAATGGGTGAGTGTACATATAAGGGCTCACCCAACCTTGTTCTCTTTCCCCAAAAAATGATGTGACCCCAGAGGATGCTAATATTAATTATTGGGCTATGGGGATATTGACCCCTGATAATACGTAGACATATTTGACAAAGTCCTTTAGGAAACAGGGGAGCTAACTTAAACCACTAATTGATTAGTCATAATATTTGCAATCACCCACTATACTTAAAAGAAAAGGAAATACTGTGAGATGCATTGATTTCAGAATCTGAATATGTAAGTCATCACTGTCATTTGTGGAGTTTTGTTGTGCCAGGACTGACACTAACAAGTCACAGTATGAAAAACTGTTACCAAAATATTCAGTTTTTTTCTTTGTAACAGAATCAAATTAACAAAATAAATAAAGCAAGAAATTATTTTTATTAAAGTACCTTTACTGCAGGCAGCACATGACTGTCCTGCATTGATTGCAGGAGAACAATAACAATCCAGAATGATCACAAAGTCAGTAAAACAATAAGCTCTTCTTGTACAGATGAAAGCACTGGTTCCCTTAAATGGTTGCTGGAAGGACCATGCACATGCTGTCACTACAATCGCTAATGTTCAGGTTCTGAAGGATCTGGCCAAGGTGCTGGATTGAGTGCCACAGATTTTAGTTGCTCTCTACTTATAGAACATTTTGTCAGGATTTTACTATCAACTCTGATCTAGTTAGTACTAGAAGTGAAGGTATTTTGTCTCTGGATCAAATTATGTTAGTCACAAATTTAAAAATAAAAAAAAAATCTTGTCAGAATATATATATCAACAGATCACTTGAAGGATGTCAGCTTCCAAAACAACTTGGTAAGAGACAATCTCTACAAAGAAGGATTTCCAGAAGTTATTGCCATCTGAACAATAATTATCCTTAAAAACAGACATCATGAATAAAAAGGTATATTATTTACGAGAGTGTCAACAAACAGCTTGGAATTCTAAAAACTGTGACGCAATAACAACATTCTCAGAGTATATGGAAACAAGTTAAATGACAGTGAAGGAATACTGGGTAAGTATAATAATCACATTATACAAAATAACTGGCTAATAGAAAAAGTGACGTAACTAGAAAACTGGGACAAAAGAAATAATATCAGAATATTTGCTGTAGCTGAGAAAATGGAAAGAAAAATAGGATTAATTTCCTTACTGACTGAATTTGAAAAGTGTTAAATCATCAGGAGGACTTGTTATATTGTATAAAATGAGCCCCTATATCTCTCACAAAAACTCCAGTTAAGGAAGGAGTCCATTCTAGGTCTATAATTGTCAAATTCATCACACATCTGGACAAAATGCATGTTGCCTAAACTGCAAATTGATAGTTCTGTCATCAAATAGCTTCTAACTCTATATAAAGTAAACAAAACTGCCGGACAATGTATATACTCTTACTTAGTGACCAAACTATGGAATACTCTACCCTTAGACATCAAAACTACCTCTATACTCAAGAATTTCAAGCTTAAACTAAAAGACTTCCTAAATAAGTCTTACATCTGTCCCTGTTCCAAATCAAGCTGACTTATACCGCCTTTACTTTACCCTAGTTCCACCACTCCACTGCCTATTCCTCCCCAAGTGTGCCCTTTTCTTCCACCTTTATCTGATTGATAATCACCTCCTTTGCCAATTTTACCTTTCCTATCCCATCCTAGATCTCCTATCCTATGATAACTAACCACCCTACCACCTTTATTGATTCTATATTTTAACTCTTCTATTCTCCCCACTCATAGGATCATAGGAAGTTACTAGGCTATTGGCCCTGAGGCCTTTATAAGCCTAGCCAAGAGTTTAGCCCATGTTTAGACAAGTCAGAACTCAAAGCCCCTGTCCAGCAGGGACACAAGTGAAATCCCATGGGTGTATTTTCTGTTCCCATCCAGTTAATCAGGTTGCGCTTAAAAAGGGATAATGAGGTACTCTACTTAACATGAAGAGGGAGTCTATTCCACAGATGGGGGAATCTAGGACACAAATCTCTCCTGCCAATGAGTACTATTGATGTCATAGACCAGGTTGAGGTCACGGGTGTGGGTTACTTGAGTGGAGCTTGACTTGCGGATATGCAGCAGTCCAATCAAGGTGAGGTCTAAGATTGCTTTATATGCCACAGGTTAGCTCTGAGGAGTCTGTATGAAACTGAGTAGATGGACAGGGATTTTAGCCTGTCTTTGTAAGGTATATGTTTGAGGCCCTGGATTCTCCTGGTGAGGAACCTCTGTGGTCTCTCCAGCTGCTGCATGTGCTTTGCAAGTTACATGCTGAATGGGGCATTGTACTCAATAATTGGCATTATAAGGGAAGAATACAAGGATATTATGACCTCCTTGTCTCTGAATGAGATAACCTTACTTATGAGGTAGGCCATGTAGAAAGCTTTCCGTACAAAGGAAGCAACATGGTGGTCAAATGTCAGGTTGCTGTCAACCTGGGTGCCCAAATCTCTCATGACTGATTGCGTGCTTAGGACATTGTTATTAATGTGATAATATGTGGAGACATCACTCTCCGTAAAGGGGATGATGATGCATTTTTTGGCATTCAGCTTGAGGCCATGTTTCTGGATCAGTCATTTGTTTGGGTGAGACCATCTTGGAGGATGTCCACATCACTTGGGGAATTGATAATAGTGCCCAGCTTGCAGTCATCTGCAAACTTGGTCAGCCATAGTCCAGTGGTTTTGGCCTGCACCTCAGAGAAGTATATCCCGAATAAGAGAGGCCCCAAGACCGATCCCTGGGATATGCTGCCCATTACGGTTCTACTGCTTGAGGTGGCTTCCCCTATTTTGATTAGGTGGGTTCTATCAGTGAGACAGTTTGCTACCCATTTGGTAACATATGGATTGATGCCTAGTTGAGATAGTTTATCTGTTATGCCCAAGTGGGGAATAGTGTCAAAGGCATTGGCCAGGTCAAGGTAGGTGGTGTGCACTGTCTTCCCCTCGTCAATGGCTTTGGTGACATTCTCAAAGAAATTGACCAGATTTAACAGACATGACCTCCCCATTGACAAAACCAAACTGTGTGGAGTTGAGTGTTTGGAGGTTGCCAATGTCCCTGTTGATGTTGTCCATAATAATCCGTTCCATGGCCTTGCAGATCAGGCAAGTTAGGCTGATGGGTCTATAATTTCCTGGATCAGTGGACACTCCATCTTTGTGTAAAGGGATGGCAGTGGCTGTCCTCTACACTGCTGGGACAAAGCCGGTACTCAGGTTTTGGTTGAATAGGGTGCCTAATGGTGCTGCAAGTTCATGCCTGAGTTCATGTATGATGCAACCTGGGATATTATCGGGTCCCATGGAGGCTGTATTTTTTGCCTTTGAGAGGGAAGTGATGATCTATTCCCTAGAGATAAGGGAAGGGGGGGCAGGTACTGAGGATGTCCTGATTTACTAATGGGGGGGGGCAGAGGGGCGAAGTTTTTGCTGAATCTGTCAGCCAGTTGGCAGCATTTGTGTATGTCGTGTGCTTGGCCACCAGTTATGAACAGATCTGGGTGCTTCCTTTGAGATTGCGGACATATATGAAGAAGGCCTTATGATTGTCTCTAGTAGATGTGGTCAATTTGTATACAAAGTTGGCTTTACAGGATTTCACTAGTGCTCTTATTTGCTTGTTCAGGCTAAGGAGAGATTGCTTCAAGTTGGGACGTGCTCCTTCTTGGTCCTGGACATAAATTTTTTTCCTTTTGTTATATAGTTTATTTATTACAGATGTCCACCAGACAGGCTTACTCTTCCTTGCGAAGGATGATTTTGTCCTGTCGGGTATTCCTGATTCCATGCATCTGTAGAAATGCTTGTATAGTACTTTGGTGTAGATTTGAACATTGATGCCAGTTCCTACAGAGGAGGAGGAGGCTGTGAAGCTGTTTATACCATCCTTCAGCATGTAATCAGCTTTGGAGAAGTTTTTTTTGTTTGATGATAGCTAGAGGGGAGCCATGAGAGATGGTGACTTCGAAAGTGAATGCTTTATGGTCAGATCTTACCAGGGAGTATGATTCTGTAGTGGGTGCTGCAGTGGTTACTTATGTTGGCTAATATCAAGTCCAAGATATTATCACCTCTTGTGGGGGTATCAACTAGCTTTTTCAAGACATTTGCATTGACAAAATAAAGGAATCTCTGGGAATTTGTGTTCTGGCATGAGTAGTTTTTCCAGTCTATGGTTGGATAGTTAAAGTCACCTAGGATCAGGGTAAAGGGTTGAATCTTGATAGATTTGAAGAGGTCCAGATAGGTGGAATGGGCATATTGAGTCAAATTTGGAGGCCTGTAGCTAACTATGATTTGAATAGGGGTCTTGTCAATGATCAACTGCACCTGGAGTGTCTACTGTGCATCATACTGTTTGACCAACCTGGAGGTGTGTGTGTCTTTAATATATATTGAATCTCCACCTCTTTGGCTTTCCTGCTCACAGTTTGGGGTCTGAATGTATGATAGGATGAGTAATCAGGTAAGGCTGGGGTGCTCTCCACAGCTTTGAAGCAGGTCTCTGTGACTGTACAAATGTCAGCATCTTCCAGGGTTAAGAATGCTTGCAATTAATGCAGTTTCATGTTTAGACTCCTAGCATTTAGCAGCATGGCCTTTAATTTGTGTTTTGTTGAAATCCTATGTTGTCAGTATCGACCTCATGACTTTTTCTAAAAAAGGCACTATGGGTGAGGCAAAGGCCTTTGCCAGAAGCCTGAAGCTCAAATTAGACTGATGCAGGCCATCTCTAGTAAAGCACCGTGGTCTGTTGATCATATCTTCCCAGGCTGTCAGGTACTGAATATCCCTGGAATGATACCAGAAACTAAGCCAGTTTTTAAAGTCAATCATTTTCTGTTTGTATTGAGGC
Organism: Protopterus annectens; assembly: GCF_019279795.1. Classification (NCBI taxonomy): domain Eukaryota; kingdom Metazoa; phylum Chordata; order Ceratodontiformes; family Protopteridae; genus Protopterus; species Protopterus annectens. The sequence continues at coordinate 736,147,753 of NC_056743.1, forward strand.
ATCATTCTGGGTGACGGTAGAATGCTGCTTAAGGCTAGGGACAAAGCCTCTGCTTTGTTTTTTTTTTTTTTTTTTGATTGGCCCATATATATACCAGCCAATCAAAAAAATTGCAGAATGGAACTCTGTTCAATGTGGAACTGCTTGATGTTCCGCATTGAACAGAAGAGGGTCCGCTGTGTGAGATTTTGATTGGCTCATATACCGGTATACGAGCCAATTAAAAAAATCAAAAAATGGAGCTCTGTTCAATGCGGAACTGCTTGATGTTCCGCATTGAACAGAAGAGGGACCACTGTGCACATTTTTGATTGGCTTGTATACCGGCATATGGGCCAATCGAAAATCACCAAACACATAGCTACTTGTCCTTAATGCGGAACTGCGATGTTCTGCATTAAAGACTAAAGAACTTTTTTTTTGTCTTCACCTAGTGTGAAAGACCTTTTGTCCCGACCCGGCCAGTCAAGAATCTGGCAACTCTAAGAGGACAAAAAAATATATATTGTCCTCTTTTTCATATAACTAAATATGGTAACCCTAGGTAGGCCTAAAGGCTAAGTGCTTAAACCAAAACTAAGAGGCTTAGAATAACACTTACAATTTCAGCAGGCTGAAAACAAGCAGTAATAAATACAGCAGAAAAGATGCAATTGAACTGAACACTTTAGAGAACAAGTAGCAGAAAAAGCAAGATGAAGTAATAGAGTAGGAGCAGGAGGAAACACAAATACTGTAAAAGCAGCTGAATAAAGTTTTTTTTTCAGTAAAGTGGAAAGGGAGAAAGGAGGAACAGAATATAATTTAAGGTTAAGACACTAAGGGAGTTGACCTTCCCAAATGCTCTCTGTATTAGGTAGAAAGAGCTAATGAGTCTGAACTGGGAGGAGTGTCCCAGATCAGATTTATAGTAGGGGCAGGCAACTGCAGAACAACCACGTTTAAGAACAAGACAACAATAGGGAGGGAGGGTGGAAAACCATACTACAGCTACTAGCTACACTATTTTAGGCAGAAAACACTACAGAAATATTTATCACAGCAGGAGAACAGCAGTGAGACACTAAATGAAAGTTTAAAACAGAAAAAGGAGCAGGGAGACTCTAGAGAATGCTTTTAACTGCAAAGAAATCAGTTACATACTACACTCCTGGGCAGGAAATTCAGAACACGCAAACAGATGCTTAACAAATGGAGAAAATTTCCATTTAATTCCTTTCACACAGTGAAACTTAGCTAAAAAAGCTTTACAAAAAGTGAGACAGTAATAAATGTCATTTAACAGGCCCAGTAAGGCAGACAATTGCAGTACAACAGTGCATATTAGTTTATAGCAATAAAAGACAGTAAAAAGTAGGCAGCAGACAATAAAAAGTGCAATAAATGGTAAGAATAAGCAATAACTAGGAAAAAATAAGTAAGAAAACAGGATACTTATTGTTATATGTCACAGATCAGAGTTGTGGTCAGTGCCCCTCCTCCGTTCAGCTCAGTGTGAATAAGCCTATCATCCTTTACCATTATTGCAACCTTCTTTCTTTGCTATTCACACTAACAATTAAAAGATCTCAGCATTCATACAAATTACCTGTCCACAGATTCTCTTATTGTCTTTTACACCTATCTCTATAATTTCTTTGTAATACAACCATGCCCCTACTGAAAAACCCTATCTGCCATGTTGTATTAAACTTCTTATGTAAAATATATGTTCATAGGTGATTACTAGGCTAATAACCACAAGAGCCTTTTTAAGCCTAGCCATGTATCCCAAGTCTCTGACAAGTTCTGATCCCCTTGATAAGTGTAAGCAGGGGAATGGGAGATGAAAGATTTATAAGCAGGGGCCTGGGAGACAAACCAATTACAGGTTGCCTGTGTCCATTAAAGACATAGGTTCTAAACCAGGGATAACTTTGCTGTTCCCCATCCAATTGATTAAGTTGCACTTGAACTTGGTTAGGGAGGAACACTGCTTCACATGGATGAGGAGCCTGTTCCATAGACGGAGTAGTCTCTGGGATACATACTTATCTCTCCAGCAGGTCCTATTTATATCACAGGCAAGGTTTAAGTCTTTAGAACAGGTAATTCTGGTGCTGTTTGTTTTGTGGATATGCAGGAGGTCCATCAGAGAGGGGTCTGACAATGCCCTGTATGCCAGGCATAGATCTCCCCTCAAAAGCCTGTAGGAGACAGAATACAGGGATAGGGCCCCGAGGCAGTCTGCATGGGACATTTTACTTACACCCTGTATTCTTTGAGTGAGGAAACTTTGTGGACGTTCCAATTGTCGAATATGACTGCAAATATAATTAATCTTCTCTGTAAAATTTATGTATGTTTATTTTTTGCTCAGACATGCTTGTTTATATTCCATGTATAAATGTATGTATATGCCTCTTTTGATTCTCCTGTAAACTGACTAATATTCACTGTTTTAGTGTTATGGTTAATTATGTAATAGCTATATTTGTCTTTTACTTTGTAGTGGAGCTTTTCTACCTGGGCCTCCGATAAAAATGGGTTCCTTGCCCATTCGGAATTTCCTGGTAGCCAAATGTCAAATAAATAAATAAAATAAATAAATAAATGTGATAATGACTCTTCACAAAAAGTAATGGAAAAAAGATGGCATGCTTGCTACTGGTATACTTCCCAAAATGAGATACTGAGTGCTACATTTTATTTTAAGCAAGATAAAGTATCTTTCTTCTGAGGGAGCAATCACTTTGGACTCTTTCAAATATTTCCCTTCCTTTCTTAAATCTAAACATATCATCAGTCTTCAGGAATACAGGGACTGGAATCATACAAGTCTAAAGATACAACATGGATTCCAAACTGGATGGCAGACTATTTGTTCTAACAAAAACAAAAAGACTCAAAACAATGGAGCGTTCATACAATTTGCTAGTGTGTTAAAATGAAGTACACTTTTGCCTGTCCAGTAGTACAGCTACAGAAACTTCAAACAAGGCTATATTTTTCTAGCCTCCATATTATTATTATTATTATTATTATTATTATTATTATTATTATTATTATTATTATTATCTGTCTTCTGTGAGGATTTAAATACAGGTCTTGAGAATAAGTATTATTCTTTTAACTGGACAGCTTAAATTCCTCCCCTAAAGCGTGCATGCTGATTGGCCAGCCCAACCAGCGTGCCCGTTGTAAATCCCTCAATATACTAACGGAAAAAGGTCCGGTCGCCCGGACTTTTTCCCGCTATGTTAAAAGAGTTTAACATAGCGACAGGTTTAAAAAGCAACGGAGATCTCCGTTGATTTTTTAAAGCTGTCTCGCTATGTTAAACTCCTTTAACATAGCGACACAATGTAAAAAAACGGAGATCTTGCGAGCGTTGCTTTTTAAAGCTGTCTCGCTATATTAAATGGGTTTAACATAGTGAGACAGCTTTAAAATAACGGAGATATCCGCTGCTTATTTTAAAGCTGTCGCTATGTTAAACCCATTTAACATAGCGAAGGCAGTTTTAAAAGCAACGGAGATCGCAAGATCTTCGTTGTATTATTCGCTATGTTAAATGGGTTTAACATAGGACAGTTTACAATAAACAACGGAGATCTCCGCTGCTTATTTTAAAGCTGTCTCACTATGTTAAACCCATTTAACATAGCGAAACAGTGCTTTGCCCACAGCTCTGATGTACTGCGAGGCATGCGCAGTACATCAGAACTGCCACAGAATACCAGACAGCTGCGGAAGGGCAGTAAAGAGGCATTATACAATGCCATTATTTAAGAAAAGTAATTATTTCTTTTCTTAAATAATGTCATTGAATAATAGCAATAACCCACTTCTGGGTGTGGGTAATGCATTCACGGTTGGCTTTGTTTGGTCCTCGGCCGCTTCCTTGGGACCAAACCACGCCAACCGTGGGTAAATCCAGCATTACCCACACCCAGGCATGGGTTATTGCTATATTATTCTGTAAGCTCTTCCCCAGGTAAGTCTTCTTCCTTGTTTTAACACATTTTATTTATATATATATTTTAGTCTACAGGTATATGTCAATTAATGTGTATAATACATTTGCTTGCCATTTTTAACATCTACTGTCTTACAGAAATATACTATTTCACATTAATGTGCAGCTTTTTCAGAAATACAGTATCACTGTCACTATAATGTTGCTTTAAGTGATTTCTTGTTTAATATGCAAATTATCTAATTAATCTGCATTTTCACTGTTTTGCAAGTTTTCTGTTAATATAAACCTTCTCCACAGACCAAGCTCAAGCTCCTGCACTTGCTTAGGCAATATAAGTCAGTTTAGTATATTTTAAAATTCTGAGATATAAAAGAATAAGTTGAGGGATCATTCTCTGACTTTTGATTGCACAATAGCATGAACTTCGAGTTGGAGTTTCTTGTTTGGTGGATAGTCGAGCAGACAAAGAAAACAGTGAGTTTATTTGCTTTATACACTCATTTTATTTAATTGAAATTCATCAAATATCATAAAATATGACTGGAATTACTCATTTGCTTGCACAGATTAATTTCTCACTGGAAGAGTGAATAGAGCACAGTGTGAGGTAATAGGTATGCAAGCAGATACAGCATGTTTTGTGAGGTAAAATTGCCGAGCATGTTGTTTTCTTTTCTGATGAAATGATATGCCCATTAAGTAGTGTCATATGCCTTACAGAATACTCTGATTGGATAATAATGATAAAGAAGTATCTAAGTGATGTTTCAAGCAATACCATTTATATACAACTGATGTTTGTTTTGGAATGATGACTTGAATGTAGCACCGCAGTATCTTTACATATGGTTATTTACTTCTCCTTTCTCTCCCGCTTTCACAGTGTTAAATTTTATGTTTTATCCTGATTTTTACAAATAGTGTGTGTGTGTGTGTGTGTGTGTGTGTGTGTGTGTGTGTGTGTGTGTGTGTGTGTGTGTGTGTGTGTGTGTGTATAGAGAGAGACAGTTGCCACTTGTCAGGATTTTCTTCGACATACAAGAAACCCCTATTTGCATTTTAAATGCATTGCTAGAAAAGTCTTTTGCTTGTTTTAAACTGGCAACTTGGTAAGTGTGAAATGTGACTGTTAGAAGATACTTTGGATGATCAACAATATTCTCAGGTTTCTGCTGCTTCCAAAGGCTGGAACCTTATAATTTTAACTCTGTGTTACTTATTTGGACTTTGTATTTTAATAACATATTTTGAAATAAATGATTTTGTCATACTGTTAGTACATATTAGTTAAATCAAGAATGTATCTGCTTTAAGCATTCAAGTAGTGTTATTAAAGCAATGCATATGAATTCTCAAATATATTATAGCGGTTATTGTATATCGGTGGTGCAGCAGTAGAGTTGTTGCCTCACAGCAAGAGGTTCTCCCGTTCGATTCTAGGCTTGGGTTGGGAGTGCCTTCTGTGTAGAGTCTGCATTTCCTCCCCACGGTCTAGTGGCCATTCAAAAGACATGCGTTGAATGGGCGTGTAAAAACCATCTGCCAATCATTAGAGGACTGGAGTTCCGCTGTGGTGACCCCTAAAAGCCGAAAGACAAACAACATTGTATTATATGGAACTCAGAAAGTCTTGAGAAAGCTAATAATGTGAGGGTTGAAGAGAGTTTGAAGTCTAGTAGTTAGTGCAGTAGATTGAAACTATGAGTTGTTGGCAAGCTGTTTTTTAGGGTCAAGTGTTTAAATCCCTTTAGTATTCATCTATATACTATGTAACTCTGAGCAGATTACTTGTTTATGTATTTATTTATCACATGTTTACTAGGAAGGTGAGATGATCTACTGGCCCTTTATAGTCACAACCTGAGAACTTACATAATAGACAAGAGTTAAGTAGAGTGGTCCTATACACATATAGTGTATGTATATGTTACATACAGTATGATTAAACATTGGTTAGTACAGAATAAATATTTACAGTTGTGACTTGTACAAAGGTGTTAAGTAATAACAGTATTAATAGAGTTTACAATTGCTAAGAGACTATGAAATGTAGCTGATAAACTATCATGCACAAGTGGTCTAATTTTCCGGGTGATTTTTTAATGGTGATTTAAATTGTTGCATAGATTATTTATTTTAGATTTGGTTCCAGATGTCAGGAATAAGTCTATAGTAATTTTAATTTATGCTTTAGCTAGTATAATAACAAAATTAATTTCAAACAACTAGGAAATAGAGCCAAGAAGCTAGTAATAGAAGATAAAAAAAAATATTTATCCTCTAAGCTAACAACCATATAAAATAATCCAAAGAAATTCTGGAAGTCAGTCTCCACCCTTCTGAACCCTGGAACTCTACAGAATCCCTTTCCTGTACCTGATAAGACCCCCTAATCAAATTTCTCATGACTTTAATACCCACTTTATTATCACCATCCAAAAATTAATCAAAGACTCCTCAACAAGCCCAAACCAATACTCCCAGAATACTAATAATCTCATACAAAATAACAATGTACCACTCATTCCTGACAAAAATTCAAATCCTTCTGCAACTCACTAATTTTCTATTCAACGAGTATCCACAGCTCTCATATGTAAACTATTAAAAAACTCAAACCATGCTCTCTTTCCGCAGACAACCTTCCCCAAGAATATTTACAAATAGCAGCAAATGCAATTGCATATCCAGTTAGTATTCTTATAAACCGCTGTTTCGCAGAAGGATACGTTCCACATCTATGGAAAAAAATCTATTATTACTCCACTATATATAGACAGAAACTCTCACGACCTCTCAAACTATCGCCCCATCTCTATACTTTCCCCACTATCCAAAATCCTTGAGAAGTGAGTACACACACAATTACTCAAGTACCTTATTGATAATAATCTTCTGTCTCCCACTCAACATGGCTTCCGCCCAGAGCACAGCACTATTACAGACCTGCTCTCATTCACCGATACTGTCAACAAAGCCTTAGATACAAGTCACCCCACTTCAAGTAATCCTATTGGCTCTATCTAAGGCTTTTGACACAGTATCACATACTAAGCTTCTGATCCAATTAACAAAGCATGGCTGCACCCCCAAATCCCTCATCTGGTTTGCATCATACCTAAACAATAGACAACAATCTGTAAAGTGGCATAACATCCAATCTGATTATCTGTCAAACAACATAGGAGTCCCACAGGGTTCCATTCTGGGAGCATTACAATTCAACATCTTTATTAATGACTTCCACAAAGTCTCTCAACTAGGTAAAATTATCCAATACGCAGACGATTCAACAATAATCGCTACTTCAAACAATTTCTCTGACCTCCTCACAGTTACTCAAAATGCTTTTACAGGGATTTAATCATGGCTAAACAATTCACAACTGCTACTAAACGCCAAAAAAAAACAAAACTTCTATTATTCTGTTCAAAACCACCAGATATAGACTTCAAAATCTTATCTAAAGATGGAACTGAAAATAGAAATAGTAAAATCTGCCAAACTACTAGGCATTACAATTGATGACAAACTCACCTTTGAAACACACATTCTCAAAACCATAAAGAAAGCACACTTTAAACCTGCAAACTTTATCGTCATAAACTTTACATGTACAAAAACACCAAAACAAAACTGGCAAGTGCCTTACTCATCCCTGCTTTGCTTTATGGTAGTGCCATCTTTACTAACGTTCACTCATCCCTCAGCAATAAACTTCAGTCTTGTTACTATAAAATAGCTAAATTCGCCTCAGGAAAGCCTAACCACTCACACCACTGCCAAGCAATCACTGAACTGAACTGGTTGGATTTCGCAAACTATCTTTGCTATACCCAACTAATGCTAGCTCATAAACTAATTTATAAACCAAATGCCTGCCCAGCACTCTCATCAATACTGCAAACTTATATTCCTTCACATACCCTAAGATCCTCCAACAAATTGCTATTAAGTGTAACCAAGCCCAACAAAAGAGCTGGACAATGCTTATTCTCCCATAGCATTGCTAAAAAATTTAATTCCTTACCCTCCCATATTACCCAAATAGACCGTATAAAGACATATAAAGTAGCCATAAAAACTTACTTCCTACATAACCTCAAATGTGAATGCAAATCAAACAAACCACCATAAAACCTTCACTACTTATTTCTAACCCAGTTCCATAGTTTAAAATAACTTTTACCCTGACAACAACACAGCTCTATTGCCACTATAACTGTTTGACAAGAAGTGCTATGTTTTTTTCATACAATGCCAAAAAGAAACAACTCAAACTTTATACTATACTACCAACTGTTATCTAAGTTTATATAAGTTGCGATACATACTGATAAGTTTTATATTGTATATGTATTCTACTTTTATAATTTTTTTTTTTACTTTTTTAATTTTTGCATATTTCCACTTTTAAAATTGTTTTTGTCGAGTGTCTATATTTTTATTTGACTGTATTAATTGTGGAGCTTTTCTCCCTGAGCCTCCACTGAAAATTGGTTCCTGACCCATTGGACTTTCTCGGTCAGCAAATTTCAATAAATAAATAAATCTAATTTTCTTGGGTGCCTCTTAAGGAATAATTTTACTCCCATAGAGAGGGAAATAGTCTTCCCAGACAGTATCTTGCATTGAAAATAAGCTGCATGTATGTGCAATTTGGTCTGGTTACCATTTGTCAAATGGCATTTCACCCAGCTGGGATGTCTGTCATCAGCTGCATGTGCTGTACAGTAGTTAACAGTGCAAACTTATCAATTACTTATATAATCCCTACAGAGTTGCAAAACAGGTACACCTGACATTACTTTACATTCTCACTGCAACTGTCTAATCAATAAAAAAGGGCTTTTTGCCATGGATTTGAACTTGTCCACTATCTCCATTATCAGCTTGGTGGATTTGGGCATCCTGAGGCAATGCAGAAATTGCCTCATGTTTACTGACAACCAGCTAATTCTCAAACAAATTGATAAGGTGTGTGAAAGATCTGTTTACACAATGTCACCGGAGGCAAAGCTCTCACATAAAAGCAATCCTAGTGTCAGTCAGGTTGTCATTAGTACACACTGTAACCATTTGAAATGTCAGGACCCCTAGAGTGAGCTCCAAAATATGGAAGCTGAATGGCTAAAACACTGGACTTACATATACTAAGTCTAAGATGCCATTTCTCAGTATATTCCCTTTTCTGTCCAAGGTATAACTATCTTGGAGTTGGTATATATAAGTTCTTGGGGGGGGGGCTTGCCCCCACATGAGGGTGCGGGAGCTTGCCCCCTTGCAAAAAAGAAATTTAAAGGATAAGATCAGTCTTTGAGATTCACTCTTCTGCTGTGTTTTTTTTTCTCAACTGTTAAGATTTTTTGCAGAATATCCAGGATTTATGCCTGATATTTTTGCTCTGCTCTTCATAAAATTCATGCTTCACTGGCAAATCATTGAGGATGGAAGTCACTAAATAATGACCAGCATTTGAGTTTCAGACTTTATGTCCCTAAGAGAATGCATGCTAACACAAAACTTTTTTATTCTATTAACTTTCTTAGTTGATAAGAGTAGTATTTAAAATGTGGCCCTATTTTTGGGCATTTGTCTGCCCCCCATTATTTTTGGCTTTGACCCAGTTTCTTGGGGTAAGAGGTTGAGAGGTTTGCACACAGTTCACACAGACATATGCTAAGACACTTAAATGTAACTTTCCTAAACCCCAAAGACCTCATAGATGAAGTACACATAACAGATGCCCTCAGCAGCCTTAAATGTACTATTTCAAAACAACACCCATATCAACAAACACAACCACACTTCATAATGCCTCTGCTTCTAAGCTCATCAGACAAGTCACCACACAATCCAAGAGCATGGTCATTGGAGACTCCATTGTGAGACAGACATATGTCTGTCTCACCAGGCTAAGTAAGGAGAAAGTTACAGTCAGTTGCTTATCAGGGGCTAGGATCCGCCATATTACGCATGCACTCAGGTCATTGGACCACAAGTACCAGTATGACTCAGTCATAGTCCATGTGGGTGAAAATGATCTGAGATGTACTTCCCTAGACTAAATGAAGAGAGATATCATGGAGCTATTGGAATATGTGTCCTAGGTGGAGCTATTGGAATATGTGTCCCAGGCGGAGCTATTGGAATATGTGTCCCAGGCAGAGCTATTAGAATATGTGTCCCAGGCTAGTATGGGCCTAGCATTGAGCAGCATCTTACCTTCTGCAAGGGTGATGCCACAGTCCAAACAGAAGATGACTGGTTTTAGTAACTGACTTAGTTTATGGTGCCATTCTAAAGAAATGCAATATTTGTCAACATGGAAGGAAATGATCAGCAGACCATGCTGATTTGGTAGGGATGGTCTGCACCTCTCCCCTCTAGGCTTTCCAATATTAGTTAAAACATTGTCCTCCCCTGTGGTGCCTTTTAGGGCAATGCCAAATTGAAAGCACTTCCAGTACAGCAAATCAAAACTAAGAAAATCTAAAAGTGTTACTGCTCTGTGCTAGGAGTCTAAACAAAAAACTCCACTCCCTAGAAGCTCTCTTCACCCTAGAGAATGCTGATATCTGTGTGGTCACTGAGACATGGTTTAAACCCGTGGAGAGCACACCAACAGTGCAAGGTTATAATGCCTTCCACACATTTAGGCCAGCTACCTCACAGGCAGGGGCTAAAGGTTGAGATGTCTCAATTTACATCAGAAATAAATATGCTTCAAGGCTAGTCAAACAGGACAATGCACTTGAGCTTCTCCATGTTCAAATCACCATATGCAAAATTCCATACCACTTCCTTGCAAGTTGTAAGTCCCCCCTGTATAACCCAGGAAACCCATAACATGTTTAAACTTATTGGAAATACTCACCATTCACCCACAGGGCTCAGTCCTGGGCCCTCTCCTGTTCGGCATCTACTTTTCAGAAGTACAAGCAAACACAGGAGGATTATGGCTGACAAAATTTGCAGATGACTGCAAACTGGGCGCCATAGTTGAGAACACATCTGACACAGATATCCTTCAGAAGGGTCTTATAGAAACGGATAACTGGTGCCAGAGCCATGGCCTAAAGTTAAATGCCAAAAAATGCATAGTCATACCCTTCGGGAAAAACAAGGTTACCCCTAGCTACCATATAGGCGGCAACCCACTAAGCACAGAAGAGGTTATCAGGGATCTGGGTACCCAGGTTGACAGTAACCTTTCATTTGACACTCACGTTGCCAAAGTAGTTAGGAAGACCTTCTACATTGCCCACCTGATCATGAAGGGATTCACATCTAGATCAAGGGAAGTCATCGTATCCCTGTACTCATCACTCATCAGACCAATGATTGAGTACAATGCCCCATTCGAATGTATCTGACACGACACCTGCAGCAACTGGAAAGGCCCCAAAAGTTCCTCACCAAAAGGATAAAGGGTCTCAAAAATATGTCCTATGCTGCCCGACTGAAGGAACTTCAGCTCTATTCAGTCGCTTACCGTCTGCTCAGAGGTGACCTGTGCCTGACATACAAGGCCATGTCCAATCCAGAATTGATGAACATGCTTCACCTCAAAAAATCTAGATCCCTCAGAACTACAAGGGTGGGAGACTTAAACCTTGACACGGTTATTAATAGGACGTGCTGGAGGGACAGATTAATCACCCAGAGACTCCCTATGCTGTGGAACAAAATCCCGGTACATGTGAGGCAGAGCACCTCGCTGGCTTTGTTCAAGAGAAATCTTGACCAATGGATGGGAGATCGCAGATATACCCCAGGGATTATCTCAGTGTCACTGCTTGACAGAGGCACAGCAAAATAATGGGCATAGTATCCTCCAAACTAAAGGGGTGGCGAAAGCCACAAAACTCTGGGCTAGGCTTATAAATGCCCTTGGGCAGATAGCCTAGTATGAACCTATGAACCTATGAACCTATTTATGGGTAACTTTAGTTACCCTGCTATTGACTGGGAAGCGTATATGACACCAAACATATAGGCACAGAGATTCCTGGATTATGTAAAGGCAAAGTCCCTGGACTAGATTGTCAGTACACCGACCAATGGTGCAAACATGCTGGATCGGATCCTCACTAATATGGGACAGTGCTGCACATCCCTAGTGTAATGTCTTCTCTGGTAAGGTCAGACCACAAAATGGTATCCTTTGAAGTAAAAATTAAAACCCAAAACCCCAGCTAACCATGGAATATTCAAGAACTGCTCTAAGGCTAACCTCCTACTATTAATTGATAACTTTTTAAAATTTCAAGCCCCTATAAACCCTGAGAACAATGTTGCCTACACAGAACTGTTCACAGAAACTGTATACAAGCGGGAATGGAAATCAAACCCATATGTAGATAAAAATCAGGCAGCAACTGAATGTGCCAAAAAAATAAAAGAAAGAATAAAAGGTGAAGGATCAGATGAGAAGGCAAGACATGGAAAATGCATAAATATAGTTGCAAGTATAGAAAACTCCTGGAACAACCTCATGTTGATCAGGATCGAATGGAGGAATATTTAAGGAGAGGCAAATTCAAACCCAAAGATGAAAGGTTAATATTGGCGGCCCAACATAGTGGACTATGTACACGATTTACAAAGTCCATTGAATATGTGGGAGAAACAGACAAATGTAGGTTTTGTAAAACAGAATTGGAAACAATTGCATACCTTGTTACAGGTTGTGATATACTAATGACAGAAGGATTGTATACTGAAAGGCATAATAATGTGGCAAGACTGTTGCACTGGGGATTGTGCAAATAACATCCAAGTGCAACTGACAATGAGCAAAACTGCAATCCAGATTGTAGCTTGCTACAGATCACCATCCCTGCCCCAAGACCCCCACTCCTCATTCCTTGAGGTACTGGAAAATGTGAGGGTTCAACCAAACACCCTAATACTGGGTGATTTCAATTACCCAAACATCAACTGGGAAAACTACTCAAGCACTAATACCTTTGCTCAACACTTCCTGGAATATATTAACTCAAATGCCCTGGACCAGCTTATCAACACCCCCACAAGGGGCAACAATATGCTGGACCTGGTCATCACCAACATGGGGGACAAGTGCTCCACACCTGAGGTAAGTTCCTCGTTGGTTAGATCAGACCATAAACTCATCACCCTCGATATCCACATACTACCACCCCCCAGGAAACCACAGTGAAAAACTTCTCCAAAGCAAACTTTATGCTACTTAAGACGGAGGTGGTAAACTTCATTACGCCCAAGCAGAATGACAATTTGGCTGAATCTGCTGTAGCCTACACAAAAGCCCTCTACAAGCACTTACATGAGTGCATGGACCATGCTATCCTGAACAAAACCAAGACCCATTCCTCAAAAAAAAAAAGGAAACCAGTCTGGTGGACCGCAGCCATAAACAGGCTCTATAATAGAAGGAAGAAATGATTGCAAAAAACAGTAAAAACCCAGAAATGGAGGAGCTCCCTGACCACCCTTAGCAAAAAGCTTTGAAAGAAAAATCACAACAGACACCAAAGACAACCACAAAGCATTTTTTAGCTACGTCAAGAATCTTAGATCTGCTCTGAGCTACAGCATAATGGTTCAAAATTCAAGGAACCAACTGACATCACCAATATACTGGCAGATAGTTTCAGGGCAAACTTTACCCCACCCTCACCCCCTAAAGGGCCCATATCTATACCAGAAGATTGCACTGCCCCCATAATCACAAACACCCAGGTGAAAACGGTGCTTTCTAAAGCAAAAAACACAGCGTCCATGGGACCAGACAGCATCCCAGGCTGCGTGTTACATGAACTCCAAAACAAACTAATCCCTCACCTAAATACCATGTTCAGCCACAGCCTCACCTCAGACTTATGTGCCCACTGAGTGGCGCATGACAATGGCTGTCCCGCTTCACAAGGGAGGGGTCTTCACAAGGGAGGAGCCACCACCGACCCCGGGAACTATCGCCCCTTCAGCCTGATGAGCCTTGTCTGCAAGGCCATGGACCGCATCATCATGGAACTCATAAACAACAACATTGGGAACCTACAAACCCTGGACCCTACCCAGTTTGGTTTCGTAAAGGGTAGGTCATGTCTTCTAAACCTGGTTGACTTTTTCAAAACGGTCACCAAAGCAATTGATGAGGGAAAGGTAGGCCACACGGCATACCTTGACCTTGCGAAAGCCTTTGATACCATTCCCCACTCGGGAATTATAGACAAACTCTCTAACCTAAATATAAACCCCTACATTACAAGATGGGTTATTAACTGGCTGACGGACAGAACCCATACAGTGAAAATAGGAAATGCTAGGTCCAACTCCAAACCTGTGACAAGTGGAGTACCCCAGAGATCAGTCTTGGGACGTCTCCTGTTTGGTATTTCCTTCTCTGAGGTACAAGAAAACACAGAAGGACTATGGCTAACAAAGTTCGCAGATGACTGCAAACTGGGTGCCATAATTGAGACTCCTACTGACATAGATATCCTTCAGAAGGGTCTCACTGAAACAGATACAAGGTGCCAAAATCCTAGCCTCAAGCTAAATGCCAAAAAGTGCATTGTCATCCCCTTTGGGAAAAACCAAGTACCTACAAATTACCACATAGGTGGCAACTCACTTAACACAGAGAGTGTGATAAGAGACCTAGGGACCCAGGTGGATAGTAACCTCTCCTTTGATAACCACATCACTAAAGTGGTTAGAAATTCCTTCTATATGGCCCACCTTATCACAAAGGGGTTTGCATCTAGAAAAAAGGAAGTTATTGTCCCCCTCTACTCATCACTCATTAGACCCATTATTGAGTATGATGCCCCATATGGGATGTACCTTACCAGACACCTGCAACAACTGGAGAGGCCTCAAAAATACCCCACCAAGAGGATAACGGGCCTAAAACAGATGCCCTATGCCATCAGGCTAAAAAAATATCAACTGTACTCAGTTGCATACCGGCTGCTCAGAGGTGATCTCTGTGTGACATACAAGACTATGTCAAACCCCAAATTACTGGAAATGCTCCACCTAAGGGAAACCCAATCTACCCGAGCTACATGCTCTAGGGACCTTAACCTGACCTCGACAATAAACAGGACATGTTGGAGGGACAGATTCGTGTCCCAGAGACTCCCCATGCTCTGGAATAAAGTCCCATATATGTGAGGCAGAGCTCCTCATTAGCTCTCTTCAAGAGGAATCTTGATGAGTGGATGGGAAACAGGAAATTCACACCGGGAATCACTTCTGTGGCCCTGCTCGATAGAGGCACAGGTAACTAAATCACGTGGGAGGTGCAAGCCAAAACATTTTGGCTAGGCTCAACTATGCCCTAGGGCCAATAGCCTAGTACCTACCTATGAACCTATGAAGTAGCTGAAAAACACTGGAAACATGAGCTACAAAGCATCATAGAAAATGATGAAGGCTACATCACATGGGTGACCCATTACCATCAGTTCAAAAGATAGATGCAAGAAAACCAAATATAGTGGTCCATAAGGGAGGGTGGCTTAATGGCTACGGTGTTTGCCTTACAAACACAAGGTACAGGGTTTGAGTCTCACAAGGGATAACTGGCTAGGCTTAAAATGTCTCGCAGGGGCAGTTAGCCTAGTACTACTACGCTATAAAAAGAAGACAAAAGTAGCATTGATCATTGAAATCACTGCACCCAGTGACTACAGTGTCTTCCATACAGAGAGAGAGACACAAAGTCATAAAATATCAGGATTTGCAGGCAGAAACAAGAGCAATGTGGAAGAAAGGTACTTAGACAGTTCCAATAGTAGTAGGAGAAATGAGTCGTATAAAAAAGAATCTACAGTCGTATTTAGATACATGTAACTCTGTATGACTTGCAGAAGGAGTCATTAATGGACACATTGCAGGTGCTGCAAAGAGCACTTCTGGCTGGCATCAAAGATTGAAACAATACTAATTTCATGAACTTTAATCATACTTTGACTTAGGAATGGGGTCCATCCCCATCATGATATTAAAAACCCAAAAGATTTGGAGAAATTAAAAAAAGACAAAAAATATAGCAAACCTACTAGGAGACAAATTCAACTCCAACTTTAGCCCTCCCCCCAGCCTCTTCTCAGGAAAGACCATCAAATATAACTCCAACTATTACCAGGGAACAGATCCTCAGTGCTATCTTTAAGGAGAAGAACACATAAGTTGTCCCAGACATTATCTCAGGATGCCTTCTAAATAGCATGAAATATGACCTATCACACCCTCTGGAATCACCATTTAACTTTAGCCTCCAAACAGACTTTGTACCTCATGAATGGAGAAAAGCAACAGTCATCCCTCTACACAAAGGTGGTCCATCTACAGACCCTGGAGACTACAGACCCATAAATCTCACTAGTCTCATATGCAAAGCTGTGGAAAGAATTATCATGGAAATGATCAATAATGACATGGGAAACCTCTAAACACTAGATCCAACCCAGTTTGGTTTGGTCAAGTGCAGGTCATACCTACTCATCCTGGTGGACTTCTATGAGAAGGTCACCAAAGCAATGGATGGGGCCAAAATGGTTCACACTGCGGACCTTGACCTGGCCAAAGCATTTGACACAATACCCTACTCGGGCATTGTTGACAAACTCAAGAGGTTAGGTATAAACCCTTATGTCACCCATGGATAGCCAGCTAGCTCACAGACAGTACCCAAGAAGTTAGAACTGGGGAGTCCACGTCTGCAAAGAGACCAGTCACAAACAGAGTCCCTCAAGTATCAGTCCAGGGACTGCTCCTTTTGGGAATTTACTTCTCTGAAGTCAAGACCAATGTCAGTGGCCTCTGGCTGACTAAATTCGCAAATGATTGCAAATTAGAAACAATCAAATAATCCACGACCAACACTAATGTACTAAAAAAAGGGCTGACACAGATAAATAACATGTCAGAACCATGGACTAAAACTAAATTCCAGGAAATGCATAATAGTATATTTTGAAAAGTCATTCACTGTAACTGTCATATTGATAACACACCCCTAAGAGTTGACCCATTAGTCAGGGACTTGGGGATACACACAGACACTAATCTAGCCTTTGATCATCATGTGTCTAGAGTAGTGAGGAAATTAATCTATGTTGTGCAACTTGAGTACAGTGCCCCCTTTGTTATGTACCTAACTAGGTACATCCAACCACTGGAACATTTACAGAGGTTCCACACCAAAAGAATACAAATATAAGTAATATGTTATATGCAGACTGCCTCAAAGCTCTATCCTGTATTCTGTCTCCTACAGGCTGTTGAGCGGAGATGTAGGCCTGGCATACAAGGCGTTGTCAGGCCCCATTCTGATGGACCTCCTGTATATCAGCAAAATAAACAGCACCAGAATTACCTGTTCTAAAGACCTTAACCTTGCCTGTGATGTAAATAGAACCTGCTAATCCAATCCAATTCAAGTATAACTTGAACATTTGGATTGGGAACAGGAACTTCATCCCTGGTTTGGCATCTATGTCTGTAATGGATACAGGCAATTTGTAAATGGTTCATCTCTCAGGCCCCTGTTTGTAAATGTTTCATCTCCCAAGCCCTGCTTCACTTATCAAGGGTACCAGAACTTGTCAGAGGTTTGGGTTGCATGGTTAGGGTTAAAAAGGCCATTGTGGTCATTAGCCTAGTACACACCTACGAACCATTTCATGATATAAATGTGTGTGTGTGTGTGTGTATGTGTGTGTGTGTGTGTGTGTGTGTGTGTGTGTGTGTGTGTGTGTGTGTGTGTGTGTGTGTGTGTGTGTGTGTGTGTGTGTGTGTGTGTGTGTGTGTGTGTGTGTGTGTGTATATATATATATATATATATATATATATATATATATATATACATGTTTACAGCTGATGGCACATGAATGCCCTAGGAAGGAATGCATTTCAAGCAAACCACATTTTCCATAGTTTCCTTCGTAGTTACAAGAATGGCAGACACTCATTGTCACAGTTGTCTGATACGTCTAAGATGAACTGTCTTGTATGAGGGAGCACTGTTCATTTGTTAGCAAAAGTAAGGACATAGACTGCACCTGGTTCCACTTTGAATCATCAAAAGCTTGAAACATCAAAATTCTGATAAACGAGACTAGAACATCGAATTTCAAACAATCGAAGACTCAAAGGGAACATAAAAAAAAGACAAAAACATCTAAAAAATATTTTATGCAGGGGGGCTTTGCCCTCCTCAACCCCCCCCAACTTTAATATACCAACTCCGAGATCTCACTATAGTGGGGTAAAGGGAAATCACCATTTTAGCGCTATATGCAGAAGCGTTAAACGGGAGATTTCCCGTACCCTGTCACAGACACAGTGTGCAGGGCACCTTGCTCCCTGCAGAAACACTAGCTTTTTCCCTTTTTTACTTACCTTTTTCATCCCCTTGACAACATCAATGTTCTAAACACTCGATGATATGGTCTCGACCATATGAATTTCGATGGTTTAGAATTTCGATGTTTTCAAGTGGAACCCTTCAGCTATATCTCTGGGGTCTTCATCATCTTCTTTCATGCAATAGTTCATTTTAAACTTTTGGAGAAAGGCATTTCCTGCACCATCTCCTTATAGGTTCTCATTAGTGTTTCCTAAATAGTATTTTAAAGTTTTTCACTGGACCTGACTGTCCAGTTCTTTATTTCAAGCACCTTCCTAGTAACACTAACTCTGAAATGATCTACTACATAGCACTGAGTGGTAGATCTGAGCAGCTCCTCACCATGGTTTTGCAACATTGAAGCTGCTCTACCCTTGTGGTGCTCTGTCTTTATGATAACACATACCCAGTATGACATTCCATTTACAGTTTTCTTAATCTGGTAAGTGAAATCATTGATTATCAACTTCTTTTTCCTCCATATTGTGAATGGATCATTTTACAGGATTGTCATAAGCAGGTGAAGCAGGCAGACATATACTGCTAACCTCTTCCAATGCTTTTTAAAATTCCTGTGACCACTGTACCCATTGTGTTGAAATTGGTGTCTCTATACACATTGCCTGTCATTTTGCCTTCGGTGTTTATACCTGCTTTTTGCAGATCTAGTAATTTATGAGGATGTAATACAGTGCACATATAAAGAGGTATCTGCTGCTGTTCAGATGGTAGTTTTGGTACTGATCGCTCTGCATTTCAGTGGATGTGCTGGCACCCATAATATCTACAGTGGAGTACAGACAGGTGTTTTAGTTGTTGTGGCCACAGAAATCATTCTGCCTGCTAGTATGTAGGTCAAAAGACAGTGCTGAGCAACTTACTAGTGCTGTCAAAGTGTAACCCTCACCCAGGATCTCCATTGCTTAGCAGAAAATTCCTACCAACAATGTAGTACCCAACAGTGGAGTCAAACCTAACTTGTACACACCACACTTTTCCTGCTCTTACAAAATGACACTGATGAGCTTGTGCCAGTGGGTGCTTGCACACCCTCAGATTCCCTCATTACCATATTATGGTAATAACCCAAGTCCCATTGTCATACATAATGACTGTGACTTGTTTATAAATCACATTCAGTTACAACATCAGTGCACGGAGCTAGTGAGTAAGGCAGCTGTAAACTCTAAAGCATTCCTTAGCAAGTACCTACCACAGCTACTTGCTACATCATGCTGTATAGTAACCAGCAGCCTTAACCAGTACCCTGCCTGTCTTTCCTGAACACAGTAGTGTCTAGCATACCTACCAGTAGACCCGTCACCGGTAGCATACCAGAAGGATCTGTGCTGGGCCCTTTACAGTTTGGAATCTATTTCTCAGAAGTCTAGGCTAAAGTAGACAGCCTTTGGCTTACCAAGTTTGGTGATGATTGCAAATTGGGTGCAATCATTGAGTCCCCCAATAATGTCAACATATTACAGAAGAGGCTAACACAGAGAAATGACTGATGCCAAAGGCATGGTATAAAACTAAATGCAAAAAAGTGCATTATCATCCCCTTTGGCAAAGGATATTTCCTTGTTAATTACAATATTGATAGCACCACCAATAATTAAAATCCAGTGATGTGAGATCTAGGAACACAGGTAGATGGCAATCTGAACTTCGACCACCAAGTTTCCACAGTGGTGAGAAAGGCCCTCTATGTTGCGCATTTCATACGTAAGAACATCGTATCCACATCTAAAGATGTTATAACTCCACTGTACTCAGACCTCATCAGACCATTAATAGAGTACAATGCTCCCATCTGTATGCACCTCACCAGACACCAGACACCTGCAGCAGCTGGAGAGACCACAGAGGTTTCTAACCAAGAAAATACAGGGCCTCTAAACAATGACTTATCTGGATAGACTGAAAGCCCTGTCACAGTTGTATCATATAAGCTGCTGAGAGATGACTTGTGTCTGGCCTAGAGGGCAGTCTCTGACCCTG
This sequence comes from Protopterus annectens, assembly GCF_019279795.1. NCBI lineage: Eukaryota > Metazoa > Chordata > Ceratodontiformes > Protopteridae > Protopterus > Protopterus annectens. Next base: position 736,168,122 of record NC_056743.1, read on the forward strand.
CCCTGATAGATATACTGCACATCATCAAGTCAAATGGCACAAGAGTCACTCTTACTAGGGATCTTAACCATACCTTACAACCGTACCGAATTACTCAGTTTTTATTAAGTTTTGGAGTCCAAATAATGGGGTGTCACAATTCCTGAGTGGCACTCCTTCATTTCCAACTTTTTTCCAGCATTTTTTTATTTTTAATTGTTTTTCCCATTTGAGCTCAGTGCACACATTTCCAACTGTCTCACTTTGAATGGATGTACACATTTCCTGGCTGAAGTAGGAATATTTTTATTTCAATGAGTGAAGATGTGTGTGTGTGTGTGTGTGTGTGTGTGTGTGTGTGTGTGGGTGTGTAAATGCCCCACTTTAATACACTTGGGGGCTAGAGGTACTCAGGCTCAAACCCTGTACCTTGGGTACAAGGTAAAAAGAGCCTAAAGTCCCTAGCCACCACCACTTGTGAATTTATGCCTCATATTGTTGATCTGTTCCTCATAAAATCTGTGGTTTTCAGGATTTTTGTGGTAAATCACTAAAGGATTGAATTCACTAAATAAAGACAGTCATTTGAATTTCAGACTTCATATTCTTCAGAAAATAAATGGTAACACAAAATATTTTATTCTAGCAATTTTCTAAGCTTATAAGATCAGTATTTGACATTTGTTCCTATTTTGGGGCTGTATTCCCCTATTATTGGCTTTGTCCAGGTTTTTTTGTGCTAAGAGGTTGAGAGCTACGGTGAGAAGTGAGAACTGAATTCACTAAATAATAGCCATTTAAGTCTCAGTCTTCCTATCTTTCAGGAAACTGATGATTTGGCATAGTGGTATGTTTCTCTGACTGTAGTGCACAGGGTCCTGGGGCCAAGACTTGGCAGTGAAATGCATCATGGTAAAGCAACATTTTAGTCTAGTAACTTTCCAAAATGTTTGCCTCCCAAAAAAAAAAACTGAAATTGAAAATAAGCGTGAGAAGCTGTGCAAGATGCTTATGGCTTAAACTACTGTCATTCTACTTATAGTGTGGGTGTGGAAGTAGACTTCTATGATGGAAATGTTCTGAATTGGGCAGTTTTGTCATTTTTGGTTCATGCATTTTGTTTCATTGCCTACTGGAAAAATGTTCAAATAATAAATTTAAAATGCGCTCTGTCTAACAAGTGTGCTGTATTGGGTTCATGTCATTTGATCGACAGTTCATTTGATCGACAGTTCATTTGGTCGACAGTTCATTTGATCGACACAAGCATTTTTTGGGGGGCTTTGCTTACACCCCCCCAATGTGAGGGGCCCCCCCTCACCTATATATATATATATATCTACACAAGCACAACATTGGGAAGGGGCAAATGCTTGTCGATCAAATGAATCGACCAAATGAACAAACAATCAAATGACATGATGAACGCTGTATTATACAAGGAATATAATTTAATAAAGTCAGGAAGGTGTATCAAAGAACACATATATGTTTCTTGTTTTGTGTGCAAGGGGCCAATGATTTGAAAGCAGCCCAAAGGTAATCTTTATCCACCACTAGCCAGATGCATTTTCTTTGGATGTGGTGTGGGTTTCAATGCTGTTTCAATGAATGTGAGTTTCAAGGGCAGAAAAGTTTTAATGCCAAGTCTGTTTTCATTGTGAGACAGTATTGCTTTGTTTAGCAGCTTTGTTTAGCAGATGTCTATTAGTGTTTGCGCATTGTGCTATAAAATGTAAAAAATAAAATCCAAATAATCATTGTAGAAGTAAAGCAGTATGCACGCATTAGTGTTCATCGTAAATGGGGCAAAATAGACAGGAAATGGGACATTGGAATGGCTGCAGGGGGACAATGGTGCCATATTTTGGTTGTCTGGTCTTCAGTTTGCATTTGAAAGTTGGTATCCCACAATCCCATTGGAATGAGCAGGGTTACGTAATTATGTATGAAAATTTGATGTTAATCAGCATACATATTTGTACCTATTTTTCATGGGCCTTGTCCAGATTTCTGATGTTTCCAGGTTGAGAGATATGATCTTAACCTAGCCTGTGACATTAACAAAACATGCTGGAGAGACAGATATATCTCCCAGATATTGCCACTACTCTGGAATAAAGCTCCAATTCATGTGAAGCAGAGCTCCTCGCTGACCCTATTCAAGCGCAACCTGGACAAATGGATGAGGGACTTCAAATTCACCCTAGAGCTAGAACCCTTGTCCCTCATGGACAGGGGTAGTCGGTGTTTATCATAGACATGCTCTGAAAATTATGTCCATCTAACCAAACAAAATTGAGGCAACTCAGGATTAACATGGCTCGGCTTGTAAGGGCTCTAGGGCCACCTTCTATGAACCTATGCATTAGCATATCAGGTACTCCTGTAATGCTATGACTTTGCCTCCTCAAAAAAAAATGGGGGGGGAGTGTCACCAACAGATTAAATGGGTGAGTTCTTTTGATAAGCTGAAATGGCTGAGTTTATTGCTGGTGGGTCACATACTGATTTATCATAAAGAATAAATTTAAAAGCTGCAGTTAAAAGCAGTAAATGCATCTTCATCTCCATGTTTAGCACACTGTAGTGGCCTTTTTTATACACATTTAAATAAATGGCCAAAAATAAAACATATGGATGTGTTTCTTTCATGGAAGTTAAGTTAGTGTTCTGAGAAGTGCTGGAAGAAGCGAGTAGGGGAAAAACTATTAATTTTGCCAATCTGTATGTGTTTTTAGGCCATACAGGTAAGCGATTTAGACATTATGTTTGCATTCTGTATGGTGATCGCAATACAGTGAGGTTAGGAAATTAACTTTTTTCATCTGTACTGCGATCTTGGAGTTGGTATATTTAATTTACGAGCGATGTGCAGAAACTTAGTAAAACATGTGTTTGTTAGTTTGGTGTTGTTATAAGTGGAGGAGATGTTATTTACATGTGTGTTGCAGTTTTCTATGTTATGATACACACTTTCAGCTTTCTGAGTTTTCGTTGTTTTGAGTTTTAAGTGTTTTGGGTTTTCCATGTTATGGTCTCAGTGTTTTGAATTTCAGTGTTATGAGATTGCAATGTTTTGAAGTAGACACATATATATATATATATATATATATATATATATATATATATATATATATATATATCTATATGGGTCCCTTCAGATGGCCAAACTTTTAAAAGCTTGACTTTCATATGGCCGAGACCATATCATCGAACTTTTAAAAGCTAGAACGGTCTGAATGGAGATCGCCATAGAGCACGGAACGGGAAAATTTCCCTTAAGTGCAAAGTTTTGCAATCTCGAAGTTAGTATATTTAAATAATGGGGGGTGTGGGGTGTGCAGCCCCCATGTGGGGGGTGCAGGGGGGCTTGCCCTTCTGCTAGCACTGTTTAATTTTTTTTTTTTTTGTAAGTAATCTTTTTTTCACATTTTCAAACATTCAAATGTTCAGTCATATGGTCTCGACCATATGAAAGTCGAACATTTGGATGTTTGATTATGTGATATATATATATATATATATATATATATATATATATATATATATATATATATATATATATATATATATATATATATATATATATTTATCTATATATCTATAACTATGTATCTATCTATTCATATGTGTATATGTGTGTGTGTGTGTATGTTTGTGTGTGTGTGTATATATATTTATAAATATATAGATATATAAATTGTATATATATATATATATATATATATATATATATATATATATATATACTAACAAATATCAATAGTGAAGTACATTTTTGCAATATTAGTATAAAAAGATACATATGTGAGCGATGAAAACAGCGATAAGATACAAATCTTAGGAAGGAGGTTATACAAAACTTGTTAAACAAACAAGCAAATAATGTCCTGTTTTAGAGGTACAGATGTGCAATGTTGCCATTTTTGTCTCAAGACTGTAACAATGCCTATGTTCATTATCAAAGCACTGTATTTTTAATTCTTATTAGGGAAGTATATTCCTCATAAAAGCACACTCTCAGTCCTTCACTGTACTGACTACTCCAGCTTGTGCAGGTTTGCATGCAACACAGTTATATTGCAGGGTAGTTTCAGCTCAGACAACCAAAATAATGGAATACCAAGTTAGTTGCAACATTCATATTATAAAATGATTTAAGTTATATGCTGCATCAGAAAAGAAATGATAAAATTAACTGATGGTAATTTGTTAAGTGCATTGCTATGCAAACTGTTTGCACCAGGAGGAATCCAGGACACACTTCTGCACTTTGATTCGTTTGTTCAGTTATTTTTTTATCTGCATGCCTGTCATCCTGTGTCACTTGACTACTGTTAAGACAAGCAGCTGCTCCTGTTTGCTGGGGGTACAAGGACTTTCCTTGCCCTGTACATGGTGCAGCTTTTGTATGTGAGGCCTTGTCTGACTGGAGGAAGGGTGTCCTTGACTTATGTGAGTCTGCCTTTATTCAGTCTTGACTATAAACAGAGCTGTAATATTATACACCGTGTAGACTTGATGTAACAGCATATCTCACATATTCTGTTTAACAGTGAGGTTATGTAGCTCAGCCCTAAAATGTTGCACCAAGCAATCAATGCACAGCCGGCATAGTATTTTACTGGTTGTAGCTTATGTCTCGCTGTATAATATTTTTATATTTTATTTTATTTATTAAGTTTATCAAAGTAGTTGTCTGATCCAACTGATCTTGCTTCATTCAACATTAGTACAATGCAACAGGAGCTCAAATATAAGAAATGATGAAACATAACAAGTGGGTGAACAGAATTCCACTAGAAGTTTAGTAGAAAATGCAGAGTTTGTCACGTCAGGGGAATAATAATAATAATAATAAATATGTGGTTTGTAATACACACCTTTGAATTGCACATTATAGTCACTAAGTACATTACCAATGTTATTACAATACTTAAAATGTTTACAATTTTGATTTAAAAAAAAACCAGGAAAGATAACTTCAGAGTGACGGGCTTCAGTAAGGCTGATAGGGTTAAGTTGTACATTCTTATTTTAGTCACTGCACATGTCACTAGGTTACAACAGGAATTTTAACAGATACTTTTAAAGAAAGAGCAGGAAGGTGTTTCTCTCAGTTGTTCTACTAGTTTGAGCCTGAACTCCGGAACTAAGGGGTAGTTTTTTTAAGTTGTTAGGGAGAATATCCCATAATTTGAGGCTAAAACTGGGAAGGTATGGCTAGTAGTAGTAGTTGCTTGTGGCTAATTTTCTTTTACAGCCATAAGCTATCAAAGGTAGTCCACATTCAAGTTGCGACTGTAGTATTTTCTTTCCAATTGTCATCCTGCCCTTAGGAGTTAAGAAATGAGAGATTCCATAAGATCCATTTAATATCTTGTTTATTTTGCCTTTAAGTTGTCAATGTGCTTTGACAGGGTTAGTGAGTGGGCAAAGTAAGGCTTAGATTTCTAAAGGAAGACTTAAACACTATGTCTTGGTTGTGGCAGATAAGTGGAGAAGGTCAATTTGGCAAGTTCTTTAGTCTTAGTACTGGACTAAAGAACCCAGTTTTATTTTTTGTGTTCAAAATTAGTTGTCTTTTGTTAAGACATGTTACTAGACTAGTAGATTTGCATAGAACTTATGTGCACATGGGACCTGAGTCATGGAACACGAAGTCATCTGCATATAGGGTAAGTTCTAAAAATGTTAAGGTCACAGGGATGGGGATTCATGACTAAAAAAATGGACTAAGAACTGACCCTTGGGGAACACCCATCTGTTTTGGGGAGAGAATAGTATTGTTTGGCTGAATGGAAATATTTTTTAACCACCTTTATTGAATGAACACTTGTGACATAGGCAAACTTGCATATATATAAAAGTAATGAAACCAGCAGTTTCTGTTCTAGATTCAATTAAAAACTTAACCAGTGCAGGTCTTTCATTTAGGATTCCCCTAACTGTTTCTCTTTGTCTATACTCTGATATCAGTCCATAATAGAGAAGGTAATCTCTAGCCTGCAATCCAAATGTGTTCTTGACCTCTCCCCGTTCTATTACCTTCCCCTCTCTAATTATTTAGTCATCCCTATCAGCAGAATATCCTTTTTCATTCCCATGTTGGCTTAGTTCTTAGTATACTTTCTACTGCTTTATGAATATACTATTCTGTATAACTGTTGTTATTTTCCTTAAGGATATGTATCCAATATCCTACTATTTGCTTATTTCATGAATTACCCCTCCCTTCATCATCATCCCATAGCACTTTAAATGTTAGCTTTTTGCTTGTGTTATGTATAAGATCCTTAACTGTATAGCTCTAAAATATCTCTTCAAATCAGGTAATCTTCTGTTGGGAGGACCATCTTGACTTTTGACCTCTCCCCTTTCCAGATAATATCCTTCAACTCTTTATTAATTACTATCCACAACTTCTCCTCTAGCTGATAAAAAATGCCTGGTCTGCTTTTAAAATGAAATGGACTAAACACATTTTTACTGCTTGTATCTTGCAATTCATATCCATAGCCAAGAGCTTCCAGTTTATCAGATTTTGTATTATCTTTTATTTAGTCTCTTCCCACATATCCTTAGCTGTCATAACAGAATACTTTTTAATCTATACCTCTAAATACTTAATTTTTTCTAGTCCCCATAAATATAGGTATTGCTGAACCATTTTGTGCAATGTTACAATTTACAGCTATAGCCTTTGTTTTATCTTAATTAATTTTATATCCTGAAAAAAAATCAGAACTGTCTCAGAATGTTCCACAACACTGAGATACCCTTTTCTGGTTCCATTAGATAGAAAAATGATATCATCTGCAAATAAAAACAACTTTTCCTGAACACCATACCAATTATATCTTTGAAATTGTGAGTCTCTTATTTTCTTCACCAGTGATTCTAAATATATGACAAATAGCAAAGGGGAAAGAGGACACCTCTTCTCAGGCACAACTTATGAGAGAGGAACCCTCCTACTTTTATTTTTGACTCTGACCTTTTGTATATCCTTCTAATTAACGTCATTATTGTATCAGGAAATGCAAATGCTTCCATTGCTCTCTCTTTCTTTCGGCTTTTCCCATGCCCTACTTATAAAATCCCAGCTTACTCTGTTAAATGCTTCCTCTGCATCAAGACCTACCAGCGACTGCGATATTTTCTTATATTCTGCTTCCCTGTGGATCATCATTTTTCTATTAATGTTGTCAAATGTTTGCCTCCCCTCCACAAAACCACATTGAGCAATATCTAGCAATTTTGGCATCACCTTTGCCATTCTTTTAGCTATTATAGACATACACATTTTATAATCATGGTTTTAAATTGAAATGGGCCTATATGAAAGCTGGATCTGATAGGCTGTTACCATCTTTAGGTACTACAGGCTGTGACCATCTTTAGGTACTAAAGCCACCATAGTTTTTTTCCAGGATGTGAATGCTTCCCCTCCTTTTTAAATACTGTTAAGCAAAAGCTTCCAGAACTTTATCACTTTCTTCCCTCCTAGCTTCCAAACTTCCACATGAGTACCATCCATTCCTGAAGACTTTCCTGCCGATTGGTTATATGTCACTATTTGTATTGTATCTCTTTCTATCTTAACTGTTAATTGATGAGCCTCATCTACCTCTAACCTTGACATATTTAAGCCTTCCATAAATATTTCCATTTTTGCTTTTTCTTCATCTCCCCACTTCTCTGCTTTACACATTTTCATAAAATTTCTGAAATATCTCTAATAGCTCTAAATGATCTCTAGTTACTTTTCTTTGTTATGGACTCACAAAGTTTGGCAACAACCCTTTCTACTTTCTGTTGCCTAAGTCATTGTGCCAAAAGCTTTTGTGCTCTGGAGTTATTATTAAAAAAAAAAAAAAACAGTTCCTTAACATTAGTCTATGTAAACCCATGCATATTATCCAGGTACTTCCTTATTTTCACATTTTAACACTATGCAATTGTGCCTCTTCTTGATTCCCCTTATTCTGTAATACTTTAACCTTTGTCAGCTCCTCTAAATAATTCTTGTTACTTCTTAACCAGATCTCCTTTCTTGTATTTCTACCCTATGTTTAAACTCCACTTTCATTTTATTCCACTGATTAGCTATAATTCTGGAGTACTTTCTATCTTCCCTAATAACTCCTGGATAATTTCCATGACCCATTACTTAAATTCCTTTTGTTTTAACAGGTGGGTGGGGAAGTACCAGTGTGTCATCTTTACTTTATTACCCACATTTTTTATCTTAGTAGTTATTGGTGCATGATCTCAAATAATTAGTTCTCAATTAAATGCACATGTTCCTCTTAAAATGCCTATTTTCAGCTTTTGTGATACATGCACCCGCTAATGTTTGTTAGGTTGATCCTTTATAACTTTTTTCTTAACATCAACATTGGAACGTATGTCACATTTTACAAGACTTTTTGTTTGAATAAAAACCTTCAAAAACACAACCAGAACACTGCCATAACCTGTTAACTCAATACAAACATACATAATTATGTACATCTTCAGATAATGAAGTTTAAACCTCCTAATAGGAACACTTGTCCCACATAGACAGCTGTAAACTCAGACCTTATTTAACTAGAAATTGAGGTTATCCATGCTAAGACACATTATTGCATGTGCTTCTTCTTACTCTAATTGGTGTCTGCTATTTTTTCCCATTATCCCCCTATCAGATTTGAAAATAATTTGCATGCTTTCAGAAAACGTTAACTTTTAGCCTTGAAGAAATCAGTGTTTTATTTTTTTAATTGCCCTATTATCTAGCTTGGTCCTCTGCTGCAGCCTTAGAAAAACAAGCTGAAATATTTATTGCTAAAGGAAAACTTTTCATTATATTCAGTGTACTGATATTTAATTGTTTCCACTTAAAACATGTTATTAGAGTAAAAACTGAAGAAATGTGCAAAGATTTGAATAAATATACTGTTGGAAAAGCAAAATCCAAATGTAAAACAAAATGACTGACAGAATAACACACTAACTGAAGATAAAAACTTGTTTTTTTACCAAAGAAATAAAATAGGTAGCACTTTCATTTTCATCAGTCCATATACACAGAGAGAAGAGCAACCTTTACTTATAGGCAATTCACTAATACCCATATTGCTGGTCTTCTTCTTCATCTCCATCTCCCAACTCCAGATTCTGGTTCATTTCCAAGCTACTCCCAAATCTTCTAGTTAACTCCCATGCTTTTCTCTGTCTCTCAAGCATTTGGAAAAGGTTTCACTGAAAACATCTTTCTGTGTGCTTTATTATCAGAAAAATGAGTAGTGGTAGAGTCCCCTTCTGCTTGTTGGCTCACTTTTTTGTTGGACAAACTTTTGTGTTTCTGCCATAGCCTGTTCTTTGTCAAAAATGACTTTGATCTTCCAGGAAAAATACTCTGAAGATAGCTGGATTCATAAGATTGAATCTCACACCTATCCCTCAACATTCCCTTCTTCTTCTTTCGGCTTTTCCCGGTTAGGGGTCGCCACAGCGGATCACCTGTCCGCTCATGATTGGCAATGGAGTTTTACGGTGTCAAGTTGCTAGCTTGGTGCCCAACCTTCCACAGAAGGCACACACATGCACGCACTCACACCTAGGGCCAATTTACAGTGTCCAATCCACCTACAGCATGTCTTTGGGATGTGGGAGGAAACCCATGCAACCACAGGGAGGACATAAAGACTCCACAGAGAAGGCACCCCAGCCGAGGATCAAACCAGAGAACCTCTTGCTGTGAGGCGGCAATGCTAACCGCTGCACCATCATGGCTGCCCTATCCCTCAACATTCCCTAATTACTGGAATAAATTTATTTCTCTTCTGGCTGGTGTACACTGAATAGTTATTTTCTTCAAACACTCTGTTTCCTACTTTTAATACTTTGTCTTCTTGCCACAGTTTTTGTCATGATCAGTTTTTTTCTGCTGGTAAGTTTACATCTTCAGTAATATAGTCTTGGCTGCTTTCTCATGGCCGGATTTGAAGCACACACACTGTATGCATTTTTAATTAACAGTTCCTGATGTGGAATACCATTCCAATTGCTTGTTTGTGCCTTAATAAAATTAATACAGTCTGTTCCTTCTAGTTTCTCTGGTACACCAGAAAATCTCAAATTTTCCCTACGTGCTCTGTCCTTATTATTTTTCGAAACATCTCTTCTTGAGCAGTCTCATACTCATCCAGTCTTTTCTTCATTTTGACCTCTGATTTTTGCAGTTTTAGCAGCTCTTCTGAATACCTGTCTAAAGCTTCTTTCATTTTTTCCAGCCTTTTGTTATTTGAATTGATCTACTCCTTCAGTGTTCTGTTTATTATAATCAGCTCTAAGCACATGGACTTATTTTTAATCTACATTACAGGAAGCCATGTCTTGCACCAAAGCTAGAGCCTGAACTGCTTTTTATTGAAAGGCCACAGGATTCTTCACAGCCAGTATTTTCTCTTCCCCTTTTCTAGCTGATTTTCTTTCAGGCTCTGTTAGATTCTTCTTTGCTGACATCCAGGCAGTGTACTTACTAGCCTGTAACTGAATTTACTAAAAGTGACAGAGTTGCTGGCCCTTGTGTTTCAATTTCTTTTTTCACACTGGGAAAACTGAAGTTAAGCTTTTGATAAGTGTGCAACCATCTTGGAACTCCGGAATGGAAAATATTATGTCGGATAGCTTAAAAAATTGTAATACTGAGTGGCCAAAGCTGTGGACTGACATTCTAGTAGAAGCTTTTGCATGGCAGAGATGAATGCTTTAGTAAGGTTTTGTGCAGGTATTTGAAAGGATGGAATTAGTGAGGAAGAAGTATGATAAAAATAAAACACAAAGTGTGCAACAGTTGTCAACTTTATGGCAAATTAGGAAGTGTAATGTCCCGCCATGATTATCTTACTGATGCAGCAGTCTGTGTTGGTAAATCAAAGCATTTATCAATAGCATGAGTACTCTCATCTTTCAGCAGAAAAGTCCTTGCTGGTCAATGAATATCATTCAAGACCTCCAAGCACTGAGCCATAGTTACAGTCAGTGAAACTTCAGGTTTAGGGAACTGCTTAAAAATCTTAAAGCTTAAGTGCTTATTGCAGGAGTTGTTCTGTATCTTTTGCTGTAGTATGTTTCCCTTGAGCTTATGACACACTGCATCCTTTAGGGACTTTAAATGGTCAACTAGTTATTTAACCCTTCTAAGATGGATTTGCAAATGCCCCAATCACTGGCAACAGCTATGCTACCCCACAGGGATGGCAGTTGAACTTGGGAGCCACCATGGCTACCAGCAGAGATAGAAGGACTGCATTTGTTATGGCTCAAACCTCTCCTCTTTGAGATAGTCACCTGAAGCTTTAGAACGCATGACAGCTTAATTAATATCTAGATGGAAACAAAAAGGTTGTGAGGCATGAAAAATAAATTACTTTTTAAATATATTATTGGAATGCCAGTCAAAACCATATATAAAAAAACCAAGCAGCACTCAACTCAAACCACTTCTCCTTACACTGCAGTTCTAATTATAATTTATATTTAGCTTTTAAGAGTACCAAGTAACATGCTGAAAGTAGCAATCTCTGTGATACCCCCACTTGTAAAAATGTTTCTTATCCAAAAAGACCTGCTGCCTGACAACAGCTATCTACTTGTTTCATGGGGAAAACATGATCAAGTAAAAAATGAACAGCAAACAAGAAACAAGCTCAAGATAAATTACTTAAAGGATTACTGCACAGGTTATGGACCAGACATGATAGATTGGCATTCTGTTTACTTTACGGGTAAAGCCTGCAAAGATGACTGCGAGTTTCCAACAAATGTATTCAGCTTCTGAAAATACTGTAATCCTGTCCTTTATTACAAATACTGTCATATGAATTTCAATACCCAAGGCTTATATGTTATCTAGTTATGTAAATATTCTCTGCATGCAACAACAAAAAGGCTTTCAATGTTGGTAATTCTTTAACAGTACACTTATTAAAGCTTACTTGTATCTTACAATCTCAGACAAACTTACCTGATGGTCATTAAAGCATTGCTACTTAAACACAGACCAGTGTCGACAGCAACCTCTTTTTTGACCACTACATTGCCACTGTGGTCAGAAAGTCCTTCTATGTGGCACATCTCATTACTAAGTGTTTTGCATCTAGGAAGAATGAGATCATTGTCTCCCTCTACTCTTCCCCCATTAGGCCAATCATTGAGTACAATGCTCCATTTGGCATGTACCTCACTAGACACCTGCAACAACTGGAGAGGCTGCAAAAGTATCTCACAAAGAGGATCCTAGGCCTTAAACACTTGTTCTATATGGACAGAATCAAAAAACTCCAACTATTCTCTGTCTCATATCACCTATTTAGAGACAATCTCTGCTTGACTTACAAAGTCATGTCTGACCCAGGTCTGTTAGAAATGCTACATCTAAAGAGATCTCAATCCCTCCACACCACACGCTCCAGAGACCTCGACCTCATTACTACAATCAACAGAACATGCTGGAGGGACAGGTTCATAACCCAGAGACTGCACATGCTATGGAATAGACTTCCCATACATGTCACGCAGAGCACCTCACTGGCTCTCTTCAAGAGAAATCTTGATGAGTGGATGGGAAATAGAAAATTCACTCTGGGGATCACTCCAGTGGCTCTACTCGACAGAGGCACTAGGAACTAAGGTTGGGTGGCACAATGCCAGGGTAATCCTATGGGCTAGGCTTTTAAAGGCTCCAGGGCCATTAGCCCAATATGCACCTATGAACCTATGAACAAGCACTGCAACAAAATGCATTTTCTGAATAATAAGACGCATAAATTAATAGCATAAAAATATGACAAAAAAAACCCCAGAACATTCTGCAAAATCAAGGACAGATGAAAAGTCACTGTACTACTTGTGTCTACCTTGGATGGGGGGATACTCTGCACACTTACACTGCATAACTGCTCCTTGCCTTGCTTGGACATATCCAGAGTCACTACTTGAGTGAGTGGGGTGCAACAAGTATGTCACAATTTGAAATGTCTCTGGCTGACAGTGTTGGCCCTGACACATTTGTCATACCTCTCAACCTCAGAGCAAGAAATCTGGACAAAGCCATAAATAGAAGTAGGGCAAAGACCCAAAAACAAGGAACATTTTTAAATATTGCTGTTATAAACTTAGAAAGATAATAGAATAGTTGGTCTTGCATTAGTATGAATTTTCTGAAGGGTATGAAATCTGAAACTCAAATGTCTGTCATTATTTTCTAACTTCAGTCTTTAATGACTTGCCACTAATTTGCCAGAAAACCACATTTTTATGAAAAACTGACCAAAAATGTGATGCAAAAATATAAAATAGCCACGCAATACATCTGGGAACCTGTCAAAGAAGGGACACTTTTTTAATATTAGTACTGTTAAGTTGAGCAGCTGACAAAATAAGAGAATCTACATGCATTTCTGAATTAAAATTAATCTATAACTCTGATCATTACAATTATTTATTAATTATAAACCCTCCACATTTTCTTCCAAAATTGCCATTTTGCAGAGGGATTATTAAGGAGAGCAACAGTTTGAGCCAAAATTGGGGACAGTTGAGAGGTTTGGATATGTCTAATTCTATAAAGCAATTTATTTGCGCGTACCTCTCAACCTCTTAAGGCAGGAAATTTGGACAATCCAAATATATTGAGGGAACATACAAACAGTACTAAAAATTGCTCTTGTATAAACTTAGACAGTTGATAGAATAACAGGTCTTGCTTTAGCATGCATTTTTCTAAAGGGTATGAAGTCTGAAACACAATGTCTGTCATTATTTAGTGACTTCATTCCTAAATGATTTGCCAGAAAACCACAAATTTTATGAGGAACAAACCAAAAATAACAAGCAAAAATATATTCATTCTGCAAAAATGTGGACAGTTGAGAGGTATAGTTCAGCGGGGGCTGCCTTTGAGTTTGCCGCCCTTCCCCCTCACAAAATCATGGTTGAATGGGGCCTCCCCCTGCAGCCATTCCAATGTCCCATTACTTGGCTATTTCTCCCCATTTACCATAAACACTGTAATGAGCATACTGCTTTACTTATACGATGATTTGGATTACATTTACAAGTTTTATTTTACATTTTACAGCACAAACACTAATAGACATCTGCTAAACAAAGCAATGCAGTCTCACAATGAAAATAGACTTAGCATTAAAACTTCTCTGCCCTTAAAACTCACATTCATTGAAACAACATTGAAACCCACATTCAAAGCAAATACATCTGGCCAATGGCAGATAAAGATTAACTCTGGGCTGTTTTCAGATCATTGGCCCCTTGCACATGAAACATGCATGTGTTCTTTGCACTTTCCTGATTGTATTAAATTATATTCCTTGTATAATACAGTACAATTGTTAGAGAACATTTTAAATGTATTGTTTTGAATATTTTTCCAGTAAACAATGAAACAAAATACAGGCACCAATAATGACAAAATTGCCCAGTTCAGACATTTTCCATCATAAAAGTCTACTCAAGCTTCTACAATCCACCAGTATTAGTAAATATGCACAATCTCTGCAGAAGTAAAAGTCATCTAAATAATACCACGTTAATGAGATCTGTAAGTAATGAAGAGGTTTCTGCTAGCAAAGAACTTTATATGTTATATTTTATTGTTTCTTCTACAAATAAAGTACCTGTTGCCCTTGAGGAATAAATTGCCTATGTTATATTAAAAATGATAAGCTAGTAATATTGCAATAGAGAATGGATGGCAAACTGATAACAGGTTCATAATTACTAGATATCTCCATCAAAGAGGACATTCACAGGACTGCAGCATCCAACCCCCTTTAAAAGTACAACACAGTACAGTATCAGCAATGCGTCTATATATTATGGGAGTAGAACCCACAGCCTTCTGCATCAAAAGCAAGTACACTACCTGTTGTGCTATTAGCAATGCAAGAAGGTCAGTATAAGCAGCACTAAACTTTTCATCCCCTGAAGCTCTCAGCTCCTTGTAAACTCCACTCGACACTTAACTGTATCTCTCAACTTTGCAGCACAAACAATCTGGAAAAAGCCAAAATGTATTGGGGGAGGGGGACAAAAGCCCAAAAAACAGGGACATGTTTTAAACATTGCTTGTATAATCTTGGAAAGTTGCTAAAATAAAATGCTGTATTACCACCATGCATTTCACTGCCAAGTCTTGGACCCAGGACCCTGTGTACTACAGTCAACAACATACCATTATGCTAAATCAGCTGTTTCTTCAAAGACAGGAAGACTGAAACTTAAATGGCTATCATTTAGTGAATTCATTTCTCACCATAGCTCTCAACGTCTTAGCACAAAACACCTGGACAAAGCCAATAATGGGGGAAAACAGCCTCAAAAATAGGGACCAATTTCAAATATTGATCTTATAAACTTAGAAAATTGCTAGAATAAAAGGCTTTGTGTTACCATGTACTTTCTGAAGAATATGACATCTGAAATTCAAATGTCTGTCATTAGTTAGTGAATTAAAAATCCAGAAAACCCCAGATTTTATGAGGAACAGAACAGAACAAAAATATGAGCCAAAACTCAGAATAATTTTCACAAGTGGTGGTTGGTACCTGCACCCAAGGTATAGGGTTTGAGCCTGAGTTATTCTCTCTAGCCACCAAGTATATTTCCTGAGTTTCTCTCTAGCCACCAGGTATATTTAACTGGGACATTTTATATATACACACACACACACACACACACTTTGGTATCTGTCCCATCCCAGCTTAAAATCCCTCTTCCTGCTGCAACTTCAAAGTCTCAGCCATTTGCAATACAAGTCCATGTTCCATTGAAAGTCTTTCCCAGGAGAGCAGCTCTCCAGCCTGAAGACGTTGCAGTCCAATCCCCTTCCAGTCTATGCAGTTGTAACTGCAAAGACGTCTGGGGTATTTGTAGTCTGATGCCTTCTTTCCTATCAGTACTAGTTAAACAGCAGTCTGGATTGAGTTCAGGAATGTCAAGCATGCATGTGCGGAGTTTCAGGACTTAATACATATTTTTTACTTTGTTTTGTTTTTTTTTACAGCTGGGGGGGCTGCAGTCCTGCAGTCCAGTAGCACAAGCCACCTCTGGTAAGCACACCTGGACAAACACTGGCCCTATGGATGCAAGCTTAATGGTGACGCACTGAACAATTTGCTGATAGTCCTCTAAAGAAAAGACACATGAGTAGAAAGACAGGTTAGACTGCTAAGACTGCCCACTACTTGGAAGTCAAAAATACTGACCTCCTTCGGTTACTCTGAGAATGATAACTGGAATAATGTTTATCCAGCATAAACTTGCTCCCCAGCAGGTGAGTGTAGTGCCATCTTGGTTCTAATCTTCATTCTGATCTTTTAATGTGCATAGCTTAAGATCATGCTATGACTCATGTGGCTCAAAGTGGACAGATCACACACTAGTTGCAGTCCAGTGCTCAAGGGAAGTTATCAAAGCCTTATCAAAGGCATCAACAGTCTCATCAACATCCATAGCACTCAAATACAAATGCTGCTCTAATGTGGAAATCAAAAAAATTAGATTTATCTTAAGCCCTGTTTCTGTTCCTCCTCAAAGCCTAATTCAGGGGAACCACTTGGAGTAGATGCACCATAAAGTGAATAATGCTGTGGTCAGAGCATAGGACAGACTCCACTGCCAAGTCATTGCTCAGCTCTCCAAGCTAAAACACCAAGTTCAACATGTGCCCATGCATGTGGGTAACTGAGGTAACTACTTGAGCAAATCCAAATCCCTTTGTAATAAACAGGTAATCATTTAAAAGAGCTAGTGACTACTCATCCACCTATTGATGAAATCACACAAAATTAACCAGTTGAGTGACATCAACAAAGATGAGACATGGAAGTCAGTAAACTCCTGAAGGAGCATCCTTGCACTAGCTGGTGGATGATAGACAAGGGGGTGCTGACAGTTTGCTCCCACTGCAGTACCATACTTGGAGTAGATGATAGCCCTAGCTGAAACCACTTTTAGCCCAATGGTGACACAATAAAAGATAGTATTCCCTCCACATGCACTAAGCTTGAAACACCACAGAGCAGAAAGCCCAGCTGGAACAATGGCTGCAAGAAATAGGCCCACAGTAGGCATCAAGCCAGTTCAATATCATGAAGCAAGTCCAAAGTAATAGTGGTCTTGTTCCTGACAAATCTGGAATAAAAAATCAACATGCTGGCTGGACTTGCAGAAGAGGTCCCACTTACCTATACCCAGTGAAAAGAATGATCCATGGCAGGTACATTGAAAGAGCTGCAGCACAACTCTCAACAACATGCTTCATCATATGGTAAGCATTAACTATGACTGGCATTGTGTTGTGCTCACACCCCATGATACCCTAACTCCAATGGTGTCAAACACCTGCCCTGTATATCCTACTAATACCCAGCTACTTGTAAGCAGCAATAATGGTAGAGGGAAGCCAGAAAGAGACAAAAGGCCAGAAGGCTAAAATTCTCAGCTGTTCTATAACATCTTAACAATAAAGTATGCTTGATCAGATTTACGATTAATGTTATGTTATGTAACTTAAATCAGTACTATGTAGATCTAGTCAAATGACCACAAAGTGCAAACTAGAAAGGGCACTCTGAGAACTGAGATCCTCAACTGAAAGGACAGATTGGCTAAAGGCTATAAGTTATACTAAATCAAGCAGCATATAATAAGGAGTTTGTATAGAGGGGGGGGAGACAGACTACCACTGCAGCATAGCCAGTCAGATCGACAGTTGAAGGTGTCATGTTGTCAGACAACAGAACAGCAGCAGTAGGTAAGTTATTGGTGATCAGGTAGCACTTTATTTCAGGCAGCCATTAATGTCACCAAGAACCAGTTGATAAATCAGCTGTCATTCATGCTTTCCTGCTGCTCTGCCAAACTACCAGCACATTATTCATGTTCAGATTCTTAAAACACGTCATGTTAATGAGTTATAACATCACCAGTTGGGCTTCATTTGGAAAATTTGCATTTAAAATCAACTGACTCTTGGGTGGAAAAAGAAAAAAATATATATATATATATATATATATATATATATATATATATATATATATATATATATATATTTATAGTTATGTATTTGTTTCCCAAAAGAGACCGGTTCAGTCAGATGTGTGATGAGGAGATGTAGCTGCATGTATGAGGTCTCAGTGCTAGACTGAATGTGTTGCATGTATGTGCTATTAGATTCAATTCCCACAACCTCCATAACAACTTAATCTGCCCATTAGCAGACAGGATTAAAACAATAATCTGTTAACAAGTTTCTTCCTGTGGTCCATAGTTTGATTCTCATTTGCCTTCTATGTGATCTTGAACAAGTTATTTTATTAACAAGTACATTGGAGCCATTGGGAAATTGGACTAGGCTCCATAACAGCCTGCTTGACCACATGCTAGTAGCTACCTATGCTATTGTTTTAAGTCATCTCTTATCACCCACCTTTAAATATTTTCTGGAAGGACTACCTTAAAACACCTCTCTCTAAGAGGCATTAGTGTATATTTGTGCAAATATGGAACAAGCCTTTTTCAGTCAGCAGAAGTCTCCTACAAGAGCTTCTCTGGTTTACAGACCACAGAAGTACTACTTTCTGTGCGCCATCATCCTTTGCTTTTTTAAATATTTTCTTTCTGTTATTGAAAAATATCAATGGCTTCTAGTGGAACTTTATCACTGCACTCACAGTCACACTGTCACACAGCATTTTTACACCACAGCTGGGAGTTATCAGCTATGGCTTGTACAGATTCATTTTGTTAAGGCAGATGATAGCATGGATTTTCTCTAGTATACCCATGAAGGTATTTTTTAAATTTGCTGCCATTGTTCTCTTTCCGTTGTAAAGCTGTTGTGTGTGTGAAATTGTTAGTTTGGTAGATTGTGAAAGTTATTCAAGGTATTATTCCTTAAATATACTTTAGTGTAGGTACAGTTCTGTCTATCCTATTTATTCCTAGAACTAATTAGCAGAACATACCTCTCAACTGTCCAGATTTTCTCCGAATGTCCAGGTTTTTGTCTCAGATTTTTGGTCTGTTCTTCATAAAAGTTGTGATTTTTCTGGAGTTTTATGGCCAAGGATTGAATTCACTAAATAATGACAGGCATTTGAATTTCAGACTTCATATCCTTCAAAAAATACATGGTAACACAGGAGCTTTTATTCTAACTTTTTCTTCTTCTTTCAGCTTTTCCCGGTTAGGGGTAGCCGCAGCGGATCACCTGTCCGCTCATGATTGGCAGTGGAGCTTTTACAGTGTTGAGTTGCCAGCCCAACGCCCAACCTTCCACAGAAGGCACACACATGCATGCACTCATACCTAGGGCCAATTTAGAGTGTACAATCCACATACAGCATGTCTTTGGGATGTGGGAGGAAACCGGAGCACCCGGAGGAAACCCAAGCAACCACAGGGAGGACATGCAGACTCTGTACAAAAGGCACCCCAGCTGAGGATTGAACCGGAGAACCTCTTGCTGTGAGGTGGACTTTCTAATTTTATAACAGCAATATTTAAAATTCGTCCCTATTTCTGGGGCTTTGTACCCCCATTATTTTTCGCTTTGTCAGGATTTTTTGTGTTAAGAGGTTGAGAGCTATGAGAACATCAAAGATTATCTGACTAAATAGCATTTTGAATACTTGTAAAATTGAAAAGTACAGTGTTACACTATTGTTAAATGGTTGTATGGTTTACCAGAAACTGAAATACTGCAGCACAGATGGCTGGCAGCCTGCTGTAGTGAACAAGGCAAAGGTAAAAGCCACTTTAAATTAGTAGCTACTGCCATCTTGTGGCTAACATGTAAATCACAGGTGATTCTTCAGGAAGGAGGTGCTAGACAGATGGGAAATACTACATAGCTCATAAAAATGAACAGCAGACAAGAGAAGGTAACAATTTCACGTTATCCGTCTAAGCACCACAATGACAATGCTAACTAAAGCAAGCCTTGATAGTATAATAACATTAACTGCTTATCATCCTCAGTCAGTAACACATACTATTGATTCATATGATTACAGATTTAGGGAAAATACTATGCAATTGTTCTCTGTTATTAAATATTAATAACTGAATAAAACAGAGTATGCCTTTGATCAGATTAGTTTACATATCTGCAAAAAGCTGCTATAAAATGTGATAGCATGACATAATTATATCTTAGAACCAGGTCAGTGCTATAGGGCTACAGATTACGTCATAAAATGCAGTTCATTAAAAAAAATAAATAATTAATAGCACTAAAAGAAACATGCAGCAGAAGGTATAAGTACAGAATTTCTGAGGTTGGTATTTGTGCTGCAGGGTAGAATAAGAACATGGTACCAGACTTTCAGGTCCATAAATACGCAAGAAAAGCCTTAATAATATGCAAAGCAAAATGAGCTGTTAATTGTCCTATTAAATTACCAAGCAAACCTTTGCAAGTAATAAGTTCATGTTTTGTATACACCAGCTCTATGTAGACATTAAACAAAACATAGTGCAAGTAGTAACCAGGTGAATACTAAAATGCACTTCTAAATCATAAAATCTGTGCAGTGCTTGAGAGGCAGAGCAAAATCCACATAGCATCAGTTTCCATAAATGCAAAATTAATGTTGACAGAATTATATAAATTGTATATGCCGCCTGAAAGCTTACAGGAGAGCATTTACTGCAAGAAATGCTTTTATAGCAAGTAAAAATGTATTTTGAAATGCAAGGTATGTATCTGAAAAGCATACAATATAAAAAATTGTACAGGGAAGGCTAATATCACAAATGATACATGTTCTCCCTATATATTCTGAGGTGGTTGATATTTTTTTCAACATACAAACAGTACATTATAAGCTTATAATACAAACAGATATGTATCAACATAGTTTCCATCATCTGTTAAACATTGCATTCATTCAGTCATGACCGGGAAAGGTAAGATTACTGATGACACCGCATTGTGGTTGCCTACTGAAGAACAGCTTTGTATTCTCTTTTACCTGATTCCCCTTCTGTGGCAAACAGTAGAATACTGGGCCCCTGTGCGGAAAAGCATAGATATTGTAGCACAGCGGAATTTTCCTTATAATTCTCAGTACCATCTTAGCAATACTGAGCCTTTGGGTTTGATTCTGTAAACACTGACTGACACAAGGCATTGTCCAAAGACAATGAAAGTAGTACTTGTATTGCTAGCTGACATGGTACTGATACATGGCTCTTTAATTTCTTTCATTTCTTGTCATTGACTTACAACTCCTATGCTGTGAAAACATTTTAAAAATAGTTTAGATGTGTAGAGCATTAAGAATCATCCAAACAGGCTGTAACAGTCCTTAATATTCTCTCATTTGCCCATAAACTTATGTTTTGTGTGATATAAAATATTTTACAGGTAAGTTAATTCTTCCTGCAATCATCTTGATTGAATTTGCTATCTTCCTTGAAATACCTTGATAATGAACCATATCAAAGTCTGGGAGGAGTTAACAGAGGTGTTAATAATTGGTCCAGTTAGGGCTTAATGAACAGCATTGTCTCAAGTGATCCAAAATTCAGAATGAAACTGAACTTCTAATGCTAGTTTTTAAAAGAATCCCCAAATTATTCTCACTAGTTCAAAACAGCAATTAAATACAACTGAATCTATTTTTAGTACAGTCACATATTATGCCGATATTTATTTATTTATTTATTTATTTTACATTTGTTTACCGGGCTAGTCCAACTGGATACATGTCCATTTTCAGTGGAGGCCCGGGGAGAAAAGCTCCGCTACAATACTACTTAAGTAAAAATAAACAAAATGTACCAAATGACATACAAATTAATAATAGAAAAAACAATGTACTTTAAGCCTATGGCAGGATGTAATAGTATTCGAGTACAGTAAGAGATTTAGCAAAGAAAGATAAAAGTAAAGAACTTAATTACTCTATTACAACTTCATTGGAAGTTGAAAAATATTTATGTATGCCTTTATTACATATGGAATAACAGAAACAGTTATATAGAGGATAATTTAGAGTGTTAGATATAAGAAGAAAAAGAATGGGTGTAAAGAATCAAAAAAGAAGGAGGTAAGAATGCTTAGTCAGGGTTATTGCAAGAGCAAAGCCAGTGGTTGGATAAGAAAAGTTTTAGTTTAGTTTTAAATATTGGGAGTGATGTTTGAGTTGTGAGGTCTTGAGGTAGTTGATTCCATATTTTACCAACCGAGTTGGAAAATGTGGAGTCACCTGCTGTGTTATTAGATAGAGAAGTATGAATCAATATTTTGTTAGAGGAGCGTAGGTTTTTTAGATTGTTATAGGGTTTTATGAGGATGGAGAGCATTGGAGTGTTGTCAGGGTGGTAAAGGGCTTTATGGGTAATTGTAAGTTGACTAAATTGTATTTGGTGGAGTAATTCTAGCCACCCTAATTTTTTTAGATTGAAGCAATGATGAGTCCTGTATGGAGAGGCTGTAGCAAATCTGGCAATGTTGTTATATGATGTAGCTAGTTTGTTAAGATTATGTTTAGAAAGATTAGTATAAATAGGGAGGCATATAATAGGGTAGATATTAAGTGGGTTCTAGCTATTGTAGTTTTAGCTTCTGGAGTAAGGAAAGATTTGATTCTATAGAGAGAACCTAGTTTTCTGTTAGTCAATTTTATTGTAGAGTTAATGTGAGTGTCAAATTTTAGTTGATTGTCAATTGTAATACCCAGGAGTTTGGTGGTTTGGTCTGGAGAGATAAGGGTGCCATTGTTGGATGTGAGTGTGAAATTAATGGAGGGAGACAAGTGAGTGGCAGTAAAAATCAGGAGTTTGGTTTTCTTTGGGTTAAGGAGGAGACAATGATTAGAGAACCATTGCTCTATAGTAGTGAAGGTGTTTTGTGTGAGAGAATAAAGTTCCGACTGTGTTGGGGCTGAGGAAATGATGGTTGTATCATCTGCATATTGAATGCAAGTTGATAGGGGAGTGGCTAGGTGAAGGTCATTTATAAAAATAGAGAATAGTAGAGGGCCTAAGATAGAACTCTGAGGGACTCCTATAGAGGTGGGGAGGAGATCAGAGAGATGGTTATGCCAGAGTACTGCCTGTTTTCGGTTGTCCAGATAAGATGTGAACCAATTTAAGGCTAGATTGTCAAGAGAGAGGGACTTGAGACGATGGAGAAGAAGTTGGTGGTTGACCATGTCAAAGGCTTTAGACAGGTCAACGAAGAAGGCTGAGGAAGGAGTATTATTGTTGCGGTTTTTGTTAATAGAGTCGATAAACGATAGTAAGGCTGTAGTAGTACCATGGAATGGGCAAACCATGTTGGCACTTAGCTAGGAGGTTGTGGCTTAGTAGGTGATTTAGTAACTGTTTGTGGATGCATTTCTCCATTATTTTTGCAAGTGGAGATAGTAATGCTATGGGCGGAAGTTGGAGTATTCAGTAGAATCACCTCCTTTGAACAGTGGGATGATATATGAGATTTTCCATATAGATGGAATTGTACTTTCTTTTAAGGTCCTGTTAATCAGTATAGAGATGGGGTAAGCTATAGCTTTTGCACCAATTTGGAGGAATTCTGCTGGTAATTTGTCAGCAGAGGGGGTCGTAGGTTTTAATTTTTGAAGTAAGAATGATATATAAGTGGTGGGTATGGGTTTGAGGTGAAATGGAGGGGGAGTGGGGCTTTGAGTTAATAGTTTGGAAGTATCAGGGCTTTGTTGGTTAGCTAGCTTTAGGATGGCAGAGGTAAAGAAATTATTAAAGGCATTAGCTGTTTGTAATGGGCAGTCAGGGTTAGAATCAATTGGATTTGGTGTGGCAACTTTGCCAGGGGATAACAGCATGTTAATAGCGGTCCAAAATTTATGTGGTTGGTGCAGGGATGACTGTTGTAGCTGATTATAAAAGTTCTTTTTATCTTGTAGGATGGCTTTTTTTGTTAAATTTCTTTGTTGTCTGAAAGTGAGGTGGTCAGTTGTTTTTTGTGGTACGCCATTTAGCCCAGGCTTTGTTCCTATTAAGGATTAACTTCCTAGTATTGTTTGAGAGCCATTGGGCTGTTTTCGATTTTATGATAGAACGCATTGGATCATGATGTTCAAGGATTGTCAGAAAGGTATGATTGAAGTAGCTAACAGCTTCGTCTATTGGGAGAGATTTAAGAGCTGACCAATTAACTTGCATAAGTTCATTTTGAAACAGAATGGGGTCAAAACATTTTTTGCTACGGGATGATTTAACTTGGGTAGGGATAGTTAAACTTGTTTTATGCCTTATGATATATGTTAGGAGTGGTCGCTGAGGTCATCTGGGAGAGTTCCTGTTGTATACTTTTTGTGGACTATTTATTAGTATCCAGTCAAGTATACTTTCTTTATTATTCAGTTTGTTTATTCTTGTTGGGGAGTTAATGATTTGAGAGAAGCCATGCAGGTTAATAAGGGTGGATGGATAAGTATGTTTACATAAATTCCAGTCAATATTAAAGTCTCCTAAAAGTATTGTTTCTTGAAGAAGATTTAGAGAAAGCCAGTTTAATAGGTCTTCTAAAATAGTGGGATTTTTTCCTGGGGGAAGATAGGTACAGATAATGTTAACTGTTTTGTGAGGGTTGAGCTGAAGTTTGGAAATAATTATTTCAACATTAATGTCAGATGGAAGGGTATGATTTGTTTTACTTATTTGCAGTCCGGTTTTATAGAGAATTGCAACCCCACCACCTTTTTTGTTTAAGCGGTCTTGTCTGAGGATGTTATACCCTGGGGGGATGATTTCATTATCTTTTATTGTGGGTTTGAGCCAAGTTTCAGTTAGACAGAGAATATCAAACTGTTGGATATCTAGAAGGGCATGAATTTGTGGTATTTTATTGCAAATGCTACGTATATTTAATTGGGCAATTGAAAGTGATTTGGGGGGTTTGGTGGATGGTGTTGGTTTTATTTTGAATTGGTGGCAGTTAGAGGATGGTGGGGGGTGAGTTAGGGCCAGGGTTGGGGTGGATGTCGCCATCTATTAATGAGGAGATTAATATAGGATTGTAAAATTGAGGAGTTTTGCAGTAGTAGTTAAAATGTTTTTTTAGGCTATGACTAGGGTATTTAATATGAGAAAGTCGGTGATATTTAGCTTGAAGGTAGAAAGTTTTGTGGATGGTATTGAGATAGCCCATTGTTAGAGCTAGAGGAGATGTTAGGGTTTGTTTGTGTGGAGTTGTTAGAGTGAAAGGAAGGGGTTGTTCATAGGAGGTTGAGAGATAGGTGGAGATGAGAGTAGTTAGGAGAGTTAGGAGTAGCAAAGGTTGATATTGATTAGACATGTTCAGAGAATCTGTAATTGAACTTGAGTGGGAGGGTTGAGGGCAAAGTGGTGAGGAGAGTGGGTAGGTGGAGGAGGGAGGGGATAGTTCTAGAAGGGGTAGAGGTAATTACAGGATTTAATTGGTTGTAGGAAGAAAGGGGTGGGACTATTGGGTATGAATGTAGAGGTGCTAGGGGCGGGTGGGATTTGGGGGCAGGGAGGGGAGCGGAGTGAGCCCGTAGGGCGAACGGAGCGGGAAAGAACAGAGGGAAGAGTCAGCAGCAGAAAAAGTATCAGCCACTGCTGCCGAGAGAGCTGTGTAAGCAGGTAAATTGTGAGAATGAGGAGGTAATTTAACTAAATGTAATAGAGGGGCAAGTTATCAATGGTATTCTGCTCAGGGGTGAAGGAACCAGGATATGTTTGGAGAACTAAGCTCAAAAGATATCAAGTCAGCGATTTGGGAGGGGAGGCAAATAAACAACCAGATATAATGCCCTGTAGGTGTTAGGTGCTGCCACCTAGTGGAGGAATAGGAGTAGGCAGGCTGAAAAGGGGGTAGAGGGGGTGGAGGTAGTAGGGCTCAGTTGATCAGAGGAGTGGAGTAAGGTGTTAGGGTCTACGGTAGGCTGCTGTTTCACTTACAAGGGAAGCTTTGGGAAAGTACAGTTGTTAAGTAGGTAGTTTTAAAAAACAGTAGTCAGTGTAGGCTACCTACATTCCCAAAGGTTACTCAAGGGCAGTCTTCAGTAGTACCTAAGTCCAACAATAACCAGTAGCTTCCAGAGAAGAGTCAGAGGTATTGGCAGGAGTTATTCCTTAGGCTAGTGATGAAAGGGGGGATCTTCTGAAGACAATTTTCTGGTATGGAGATTCCCAAAGGTTACTCAAGGGCAGTCTTCAGTAGTACCTAAGTCCAACAATAACCAGTAGCTTCCAGAGAAGAGTCAGAGGTATTGGCAGGAGTTATTCCTTAGGCTAGTGATGAAAGGGGGGATCTTCTGAAGACAATTTTCTGGTATGGAGCAAGTGGTGAAGAATGAGCAGCACTACCGCAGGACCTACACAGGGGCATCCTATCCCTAATTTGAGGGATATATGAAATAATCTTGAAAGTACTTGCTGCATTTCAGAGTACCTTGTAATATCTTGTTTAGAAAGTAACAGTACTCCAAAGCCATCTAAGAAATTTTAGCTTTTATGAGTGCTTTCATTTCTTTTCTTAGTTTTAGGAATTTAAATCATTACTGTGGTTGGGTGAGCATTTGAAAGACATGCGTAAATGGGCATTCCTTCGTTGAAGGTTGAACGTCGAGCTGGCACCTCGGCATTCATCAAAATCTACTGCCAATCATTAGCAGACCGGAGTTCCGCTGTGGTGACCCCTAACCAGGAAAAGCCGAAAGACAACAACAACAACAACTGTACAGATAGGTATGCTTCTGGTTGTCTTATTTGAGTCAAATCACACAGTAAAAGCTATGAACCTTAATTATCTCATCCAGCCACAGCAGGGAGTGAACAAAGCTTTTGGCTGTTTTTTTCATAACAGTCACCCTAAGTCTTTCGGCTTTTCCCGGTTAGGGGTCACCATAGCGGAACTCCGGTCCACTAATGACTGGCAATGGATTTTTATGGTGCCGAGTTGCCAGCCAAACATCCAACCTTTAAAGAAGGCACACCTTCATGCATGCACCTAACTGCATGTCTTTAGATATCATTTAACTGCGGGGAGGACATGCAGACTCCACACAGAAGGCACTCCATATGCAAACCTATATCAAATGACATTTGTTGTCATCTAAAGTAAAATGGAATATCCTGTTGGTTATATTTGATAATTACTTTTCATTAATGGGTGCCAAAGAAATAGTACTTATTTTAATTAAAACATCACAAACAGAGCATAATTTTCTTGCATTTATTAACAACTGTTATATAATGTATGATTATAACAACTGTTATATAATGTATATATTATGTATATATTGAGTTACCTTCATTTCATCGACAGCTCATTTCACTGACAAGCAAATCAGCAAGACCATTTCACTGAATGTTCATTTCACTGACAACTCATTTCATCGATAGTGATATATGGCCTGATCCTCACTGTAGTGCAATCCTGGAGTTAGAATATATAGTAAGGGGGTTTTGGGGGGCACAGCCACATACTTTGGTTGTATATTGTTTTCTACAAAACAGTTATTCATTGCACTTGTAAGTATCAATCTGTATTGCTTAAAACGTTTATAATATGTGGGGGGCTATGCCCCCTACACCCCCTTTACTATATATTCTAACTCCAGGATCGCACTACAGTGGGGAACAGGCCATATATCACTGTCGATGAAATGAGTTGTCAGTGAAATGAGTTGTCAGTGAAATGAACATTCAGTGAAATGGTCTTGCTGATTTGCTTGTCAGTGAAATGAGCTGTCGATGAAATGAAGATAACCCAATATATACATAATATATACATTGTATAACAGTTGCTATAATCATACATTATATAACAGTTGTTAATAAAAGCAAGTAAATTATGCTCTGTTTGTGATGTTTTAATTAAAATAAGTACTATTTCTTTGGCACCCATTAATGAAAAGTAATTATCAAATATAAGCAACAGGATATTCCATTTTACTTTAGATGACAACAAATATCATTTGATATAGTTTTGCATATGGATGCAGAAATGAAATATACAAATTGCAATGCTTTAACAACATATAGCATTTGCTATTGGTTAAAAATTGCATTAGTTTCAAATGTGGTGTTTATTATAAGGAAGCAATATACAGCATTTTGTTCCTAAAAAAAATGCATTAATTTTAAAAACTCTATTAATTGCAGGAAATAAAGGTTTAAAATAAGCCCTATTTACTCTGCAACCCATGAAAAAGAACTAATGACTGAATGTAGACAACAATATACTTCACTTTATCTGATGAAAACTGTTAGTTGGTACAGTGCTTTCTCTTGGGTGTAGTAAATGATATAATAAAATTTTGTTTTAACTGCATACACTAGTTTGCTTTTCATAGGTTCATAGGAGATTACTAGGCTGATGTTACAAGCCTAGCCAATGTAACCCTATTTTACCCAATATATGTGTCCTAGGGGCAAGGGGATGCCATTGATTTGTGCCTATGTATTATCATAAACATTACCCCATCCATAAGGATAAGAATAATGAACAGACTGTGTTAGCACAGTGGGTTATAGGAAGTAGTGCTAAACTAACATGTTTCTCTGATATCCACTAGTGAGACATAATAGTCCCAAACAGGCTACACGTTATTTTGCTGCTTTAAATACAATTCGGTGCAGTATTTGCATGTCGATGTTGGAAAGTAGTCTGAAATATACTGCTTTGACAAGATAAAACATTTTACTATTTTATTAAAATGCTATTACTTTCACAGGATACGTTGATCACAGAAAAGTAATATACAGTATTTTTCTTTTGATTAAAATTTTACATCTACTTATGAGAGCTTTTGATCAAACCCATTTATTTATTAATTTTTACTAGGATAGTCTAACAGGGTACAAGGCCCCATTAAAGAGGAGGATCAGGGAGAAAAGCTCCACATTAAATACATGCATTCATGTTACAAAAGGTTACAATAAGAAAGAGGAGTATAAATCTAATAACAACTATAAATGATTATAAATTAATGGTTAGAAGGAAAAAAGGGCATGTTATACCAATGCGTCCTAGCTATTAAACCTAGAGAGAAAATAAATAAAATACCTTAAATGTTAAGAACAACTAAGTAGAGCTGTTATTTGCATGGTACATGTTACAGAAATGTTTGGTGGTCTAAATTAACCACCAACAAGAGAGATTTGTGCCTCGGTAGTAAATAAGTAGAACGACTACAGTACAGTGTGCATTATTAACACTTGTATCTAGGTTTAGACTTGTATACAGCATTCATAGATAAGCGATTTGGCTGTGTTATAGTCATAAATAAATAGCATTGAGAATTTACCTTATATGCCTTTAGTCAGGAACAACACTTCAGGATGTGCCAACAGAAATTTTTTTTTTACAGCACTGGGAGTCAGTCTTCATAGCCCTTGATGAAGCATTCTTACTTTACATACAAAAACTGTAATTTTATACATTTTCTTATCAAACTGCTCATGCAATTTCATTACGTTATAATGACTGTGTCCTATAGAAACTTTGCAAATGTCCTTATTCCTCGTGATTTTCACCTCAGACTTCACGTGAATACCTTCCTATACATGATTCACCTGCTTACAAGGGGTCTTGTTTTTGACCTTGGATGTTTTATACCTGCCCTAGCAACAATGCACTCCTAGCCTGGAGGAGTTAGGCTAACAAATTCCTTTTTGTAATAACTACATGCCTCACTTCATGCAACACGTACTATTCTCTATTATTAAATACTAAAATAATGCAGTTTGAAAAGAACAGTAATACTGTAGCTTATGAAGCTGTGTTTTCCCAGCCCTGCATACAAATTATACTTGTTTTTTTTAACAATCATATTGTTTGATAAGATGAGCAGTTTGATAAGAAAATGTATAAAATTACAGTCATTAATAAACTGAAATTAATATACAGTTTTAATAAGCTGGTCCTGTCCCATAACAGTTTCCTCCCTCTGACACTATTAGCGTCATACCATACTTCCATCAATCATATTTTTGTTTTTCTTAACTTGATAAAATACGCCTCAGCATCATAATATTTATCATCAATGTTTGTCAAAATAAAGCTATCATTGATTTCTGCATGCAGTGGCATTTCATGTGCAGGTGAGGGTAAACATTTTGTAATTGCTGCCTTTAGAATAGAAAATACCAAAATGATCACAAATATAATGAAAAGTACAATGACAATACCCTGGATTATGCTAGTATTCAGGTTACCAAAAATACTGCCCAACCATCCAAAAAGTGTTCAATTTTTGGATGTGCTGTCCAACTCTTTGGCCCTTTGTTCCATGAAATTTGCCAGTTTTTCCTGTTCATCATGATAGTCACGAACAGCCACAACTCCCTATGAGGGCATATGACCCCCCTTTTACAGCAAGCATTATATCAAGTGCCATTCGATTTTCTAACACCACACTTCACATTTTAGTTATTTCTCAGTTTACCATTCTGATGTGATGTGAAGTTTCATTGGCCACCTCTTGTAGAATTTGAGCAAGCATGGTGATTTCGAGCATTGTCCTTTGCACTCCATACCCAGGATTAAAAATTGAAAGTACTTGCTCTGTCCAATGGATTGCTCACTTATTTCTCAGTCTACCTGCTGGTGGGTGTTCAAAATGTTGAATAGCAGGAGTGATATAGCCTACAAAGCAACATTTAGACCAGTTTGTAGGCAACCAGAGGTAGGCACGATTGCCCCTGATGTAGTAACGGTCACTTATCATGCCCATGCCATGCCCCCAGTCATAGCTTTTTAAGTGCAGAGAGTCTAACACACTTCCATGCCTGGTGTCATTACATTTGCTTTTTTCTACTGGTATAGTCCCGTTTCTGACATAACATGTGTCTCCATGATGTGTGGTTGCAAGCTGAAGAGACACAACATTTGAAAAATCAGTTACATTATGCCAGGTTAAGCTGATGTCATTAAGGTCCTTTTCAAATGACACCTGTGATGCAGGGATGGGAATCATAGGAATTCCTGCCTTAGAATGAAGAGGTACATGAAAACATATTCAGCAGTTTGTTTTGTTTAGATTCTTGGCATATTGCCAAAGGACCATCAAGAAACTGTTTTCTCTCGACCAGTTTACAGAAGGGAGCAGCAGCAGAAACAAAGAAAAAGTACCTGTTGTCACTGGATTTATTATGGACTGCAACTGAAGTTGACCTTTTTACTGGGCAGATGATTTATCTGTCACACCTTGATATCCCCTTTGTTGCCTGTGATAATTTGTGGTGAGCAGGACCTGAAAAGACCCCTTTCACCTCTGGCTCAGGCAGTTTTTCCCCTGAAAAACTTTCACATATACCCAATCACCTGGTTGTAGTTGATGGCAGGGCTGGTCAGGAGGCTTTGGTAATGCTGCTCTTACTGCTCCATGATATTGCTGCAAACTTTTGAGGAGTCTCTTACAATAAGAAATCATAGCATCATCTGACAAAGTTAAATCAGCATTTCTCACTGGAGGGCTAGCTGGAAGGGTCATGGGTCTTTCCATTAATATTTTATATGGACTCAATTTTTTGGTGGCATTCAGTGAGGCCCTCATACTCATTAATGCTAAGGGAAGGGCTTTGGGCCACTTTAAATGGGTTTTTGCACAAATCTTTGAAATTTTATTTTTAAGGGTCCTGTTTACCCTTTCCACTAATTCAGATGACTGGGGATGGTTGGGACAGTGAAGCCTCAATTTAGTATTAAAATCTTTACATAACTCTTGAAACAGATTATTATTAAAATGGGTTTCCTGGTCACTGTTAACAATGCTGGGTATATCAAATTTTGGTATATAATCAGATAACGATTTTTAATAACTATGAATGCATCAGATTTGCGACATGGGTAAGCTTCCACCCATGCTGAGAATGTACACACTACCACCAAAATAAATTGTAAATTATTAGTCTTAGGCATCTGGATGAAATCCATCTCTATATTAACAAAAGGTCCTCAGAATGGAGGTAAACATCTAGATTTGCTGTTGGCATGTTTGCTTGTTATATTCCGAACATATACTGCAGTATTGTACATACTGAAGTATCAAAGAGGAGACATGAGGGGCATACCAACTTCGGGTAAGTTGATTAAATAAAGCTGTCTTACCTGTATGGGCTTGTAGATGATATGCCCTTACCAGGTAAGGTAACAAAGAGGCAGGCGCCACCAGTCGGCCATTCAGATATCACCTTATGCCAGCAGAGGATTTCCCTGTGATGCCTCAGCTTGAAAGGCTGACAACTTTTTAAAATCAAACACATTATTACTGTTGGAGTTTGTCATAGTTAACATGCACAGATCTTTACAACAATCTTCTACTGCTTGTTTAGCAGCTTGGTCTGCCAAATTATTGCCCTTTGTTACAGCATCTATGCCTTTTTGATGGTCACAACATTTGATTGCAGACAGCTTTTTAGGTAACAAAAGTGCATCTAACAATGATTTTATGCACCCTGAATTTTTAATTTGATTTCCTGAAGAGGTCAAAAACCCTCTCTCTCTCCAAAGCTGCCCAAAATTATGTACCACCCCAAAAGCATAACGACTGTCTGTAAAAATATTGGCCACTTTGTCTTTGGCTAATTCACAGGCTTTTTGCAAAGCCACTAGCTCAGCTATTTGAGCAGAGTGAACATCCTCTGATCTTTGTTGGAACAATATTGTTTCTTCTGTGCAGACTGGTATTTTCAAGATCAACTTTTTTGTTTGATCTCTTTCACAGGAGCCATCCACAAACAGATGCATGTCAGCATTGGGTTTAGGAGGGTCCTTTAAGTCCTCCCTAGGAGAAAGCAAATAGTTACACACACACACAGACACACACACACACACACACACACACACACACACACACACACACACACACACACACACACACACACACACACACACCCTCAGCAGTAGGCAACAGAGATGCAGGATTTAGAACAGGTCAGCAGATCAGAGAAATAGATGGATCAGAACGAAGTGTAAGTTTATATCTAGTTAGAGGTGCAGTCGAGAGTGGTTGAGTTTCATTTTAAGCAAAAGAGATGATACAGAATGAGGGACAGCTACTGTGAGATCATGCCCAAGCACCAACGATTGTGCCAGATTAACTAGAATGGCAGCAGTGGCAGCTGCCCTTAAACAAGGTGGGAAATCTTTTGCAACAGAATCAAGTGCTGTGCTGTAGTAAGCCAATGGACAATAGTTGTCCCCATGTTTTTGTGCAAGTACTCCTTGAGCAAGTGAATTTCTTTTATAACAAAATAAAATAAAATGTTTATTATAATTTGGTAATCCCAAAGCTGGGACAGTAGCTAAAGCTTGCTTCAAGATTTTAAATGAATTTTCCTCTTCACTATTTCAAAGGAGAGGCTCTGGTGTATTCTGCTTTAAAAGATTTGTCAAAGGTTTGGCAATTTCTGTGTAGTTAGGGATCCACTGTCTACAGTATTCTATCATACCTAGGAAAGACCTAAGCTGTCTCTGAGTAGTTGGACGTGGGGCCTTAGATATTGCATCAGTACAAGATGATAACACTTACCTGCTAACCTGGGATATTAAATGACCAAGATAACGTACCTGAGATTACCACAGTTATAGTTTTTCTCTAGACACTTTGTGTCCCTTTCCTGCAAGGATAGTCAGAAGATGCAAGGTATCCTGTTGGCATTGTTGAAAGGAGTCTGATGCTATTAGTAAATCGTCTACATATTGTACTAACACAGACCCACCTGGAAATGTCACATTCTCCAAATCTTATTTAGAATTTGAGAAAATAATGAAGGAGATTCAGTATATCCTTGTGGCAACCACGTCCATGTATATTGCTGCCCCTGAGAAGTAAAAGCAAACAGAAACTGACTGTCAGGGTGAATAGGTATAGAAGAGAATGCTGAACATAAATCTATCACAGAAAAGTAACTAGCTTTAGGTGGTATGCAACTCAGTATTGTTGCTGGATTTGGAACAACAGGAGAAGTAGGTAGTACTGCATTATTTACAGCCCCTAAGTCTTGTACAAATCTATAAGTATCTTTTCCCTGGCTTTTTTACTGGAGAAATAGGAGTATTACAAAGGCTTTTA
Source organism: Protopterus annectens (assembly GCF_019279795.1). Lineage (NCBI taxonomy): Eukaryota > Metazoa > Chordata > Ceratodontiformes > Protopteridae > Protopterus > Protopterus annectens. The sequence continues at coordinate 736,202,216 of NC_056743.1, forward strand.
GCTGGTATTATTATTCCTTGATGTATTAGAGACTGAATTACAGGTTAGATTCCCTGATCTGCTTCTGGCTTTAGTGGATATTGTGGAACTCTAGGGAGAGGTTTTGATGGATTTAATTTTATTTTTACTGCTTCTGCTGATTTCAGTATACCTATTTTATTTGCATGCTTAGCCCACAAGTAGGCAGGTACCTGCTGTAGTAACTCTCCATCTGTCTGTAAACTTTCAGCAGGCTGTTCCTCAGCTTTTGCTAAAACTGCCAATACTTCCCCTTCTGATTCTGTTGGAACATTTAGATATACCCCTTCTGGGGTACAGTAAATAGTACAACCCAACTTATATAACAAATCTCTTCCGAGTAGGTTTACTGGTGCAGTAGTACTCAAAGGAAAGAATGTTTTTCTTCAACTGGACCTAAAGAAATGGGGATGGGTTCTGAAACAGGATACACAACTGTAGTATTTGTTACTCTAACTGCCTGTACTTTATGCTCCAATACTGGTGTTTGACTATGTGAAGTAATTTTTAGAACTGACCTAGTAGCTCCAGTGTCCACCAGAAATGGGGTTTTCTTTGAATTTATTTTTATCTTAAAGTAGGGCCCATTTTGATCTATTGGCAGTTGAGGGTTAAGATTATTTTCTTGACCTAGTCAATATGGAGCTTCCTGACTCCTTCCAATGTGAGGAGGTGGTGGAGGAAAAACTGTATTATTATAATTTGTTTGCCACTTAATCCAAGTGTCTTGGACTCTTTGTGTTTGCCTGTGTGGGCACTCCCTTAATGTTCTGCTTTAAAACAATTAAAGTAAGATATGTTAGATGAAGCTGGAGGGGCACTGCCAGCTTGTTGTTGCCAATCAGCTGCACCTTGTTTCCCTCAACCAGCACTTTTGCTAAATCCCCTAGCAATTCCTCTACCCCCTTCCCCTGCTTCTAACTTGACCCATTGAGTTTTCCAGATGCCTGATTTGTAAAGTTAACAGCTTATCCTCAGTACACTTCCTTTGTTTTGCCTGATATTCTGTACAGTGATTTGCAGCACTTAATAAAGACTCTATGTCCTTTCCTTGCCAGTCTATGAGCACTTGCTTTATTTGATTTTGTACAGGGGCTTGCAGACCCTGCACAAAGGCTGCTGTGATAGCTGGCTTAGCTTGCTCTTCTGGGTCTGGTATTCCTGAATGTCAAGCAAATACTGTTTTAAGGTGACTCAAATAGTCTGCAGGGGCTTTTCCTTTATTTTGTTTACATTACTGTATTTTAGACCAATCAGTCCTAACTTGACACACATCTGTAATCTTGTTTAACAATGCTGTTCATTTATCTGTTAATGCATTCCCTATGAGAGTGAAATCTATTTCAGCCTTTTCCAGTAACTGCTTTCTTATTTCATCTGAAGTAACTATCTTCAGCAGTTGATTTAAATCTGTCAGAGTAGGATTATAACATTCTATTATAGTTTTTAATTTTTTTTTGAATTTTAATGGATCATCTCTAATATTTGGAAAATTTTTAGACATAGTATGCAAATCAGCAGGGGTCCAAGGACGATGAACAGGTTCCCTATTGTTAACCCCCAAAATCTCCCTGAGAGGTGCCAATAGATCCCCTCCAGAGGTTGTAATTTTTTGTTGTACCATGTCATGTGAGCATGTATGGTGAGATACAGGCATGTCAGATACTAATGCCCCTGTTGGTGAAGTAGAAGCTATCTGAGAAGGATAGGAAGACGAACCCCCCCCCCCCTTGACTGCAGATGCCTGTTCAGAAGATGAAGATTGAACAGGGGAACCAGTTTGAAATGTACCAGTATCACACAAACTGGGTGTCCAATGGACAGTAGACTGAAAGGTAGGGGTCTGAGAAACAGCAGAGTCTTGTACAGGAGGAACCCGTACTGGTGCATATGGAGGTGGGGTGCAGCAGCTACTGGAGGATTATCATCCTCTTTAGAAGTTTCTGCTTTTTTGCCATCCTCAGTTTGTTCCAAGCCTGCTAAAACAGGATAAAGGGATCTCTTTTTACTGGTCTGTACTGCTTTTTTAACCTATTTTTACTTGTTGCAACAATTTTTATTAACATCTTGCAGCCCTCTTAATGCTGACTCTTTTTCCCTTTTAAATGCTTCACTGAACCAAGAATAAAATGCTGTCATTTGTTCCCCACTTACTTTGCTTTTCTTTTTTTCCAAAATGCCTTTCAGTGTCAGCAATTTAGTCTTATCATAAGTTCCATTTAATGGAAATACCCCACCAGCACAATTCTTAGTAAGCTGAAACCAGTTATACAGATATTTACAACTTTCCTTCCCATAATTAAAATACATAAAATATGCAGGTGTTTCCTTTTTAGGGATTTGATCTTGCTTGATTATCTTTGCTCCCATTTTTCCTATTTTATAAATCAGTAATAATACAAATGTTAGGCTTACCTTACAACTCCTGGATTCTCTCAGTTCCAAAGACAGAAAATAACTATAGTAATCCACACCCCATACAGGGAGGGAAAGGTAGGAAGTCTGTCGGCGTGCAGCAACAGAAGAGAGGTTTAGATCAGCCTTTTCCCACAGAACCCCCTTGCTTTTGTTCCTGCTCGAGCTCAAAAGTTACAACTCCAGCATTGCAATCAGGATAATGGGGCAGATAGGTTCTGTGTCCAGAACTGACCACTCTTTTGGACCCTCTGAGGGTACTTTCACATAATCACACTGTTATGTTCCAGCATGCTTTTGGGCTCATGAATTTATTTTAACAACACATACCTCTATGTCCTATCATGTGTTAGGCTCATGAATTTGTTTAAACAGTATATAATCTACATCCCAGTCATGCTATGGGCTCATGAACTTGTTGTATAGTTTACATCCCAATCATGCAGTGGGCTCATGAACTTGTTTTAACTTTACAGTTTACATCCCAATCATGCGGTGGGCTCGTGAACTTGTTTTAACTTTATTTTTAGCTTGTAACTTTTTCTTTTCTTTCTCTTATACATTCATACATTGACAGAATAAAAACATCTATCATACTTCTTACCTTTCAATCCTGAGGGTACCACCATCAACACAAGGTGCCTCCTTGTGTTAATTTGTCCTTTACTGTATGTGCACATACTTTTACTATACTCATTTACTGTGGAGTCCTCCCACTATTACTTGTATATTTTACAAACACTCAGTCAAACAAAAACACAGTCATGCACTTGTACACAAACTCAGTCATGCACTTATACTACAAACATAGTCATGCACTTACATTTGCTAAAATTGTCTAAAAAAGAAAGAAGAAAAAAAACACAAACCAACTCTTTTCCCCTTACAAAACAATTTCCCTGCCAAGGCTAGTATGTTTGCATACCCTGAATAGCTGCACATCTGAGTCTCTGACTATTCCATACAAAGCGGTGTGGAATTCATAGAAAATCTGTGATGGGCCCTATTCCAGAACTGCCCTGCAGCAATACCAAAGTTCAGATCCGAGTCACGGCACCAATTTGTTATAGTCATAAATAAATAACATTAAGAATTTATCTTATATGCCTTTAGTCAGGAACAACACTTCAGGATGTACAAACAGAAATTTTATTTTTACAGTGCTGGGAGTCAGTCTTCATAGCCCTTGATGAAGCATTCTTACTTTACATACAAAAACTGTAATTTTTTTACATTTTCTTATCAAACTGCTCATGCAATTTCAATACATTATAATGACTGTGTCTTATAGAAAAATTTGCAAATGTCCTCATCCCTCATGATTTTCTCGTCTGATTTCACGTGAAAACCTTCCAATACATGATTCACCTGCTTCCAAGGGGTCTTGTTTTTGACCTTTGACGTTCCAAACCTGCCCTAGCAACAATGCACTCCTAGCCTGGAGAAGTCAGGCTAAAAAATTTGTTTTTGTAAAAACTACATGCCTTACTTCATGCAACATGTACTATTCTCTCTTATTACATACTAAAAAGTTCCAGTGCATCAGGGCCAGTCAGTTGACTTTTTTGCTAACACAGATTCAGTATCCTTACTGCCTTCATTGAAAGGCTCACAACATTAAAAAGACCACTACCAACTAGTGACTAACCTCAGATGGCTATAGAATCCAGCTTCACTATTTTAAATAACTGCATAAGTTTTTAGTACCCTTACTGCCTCCACTGAAAGGCTCACAACATTAAAAAGACCACTAACAACTAGCGACTAACCCCGGAAGGCTATAGAATCCTGCTCCACTATTTTAAATAACTGCATAAGGTTAATATCGCCTATCTTATTATTAAGTGTATTCTGTGTACTTAACTGAATTAGGCCCTTAGCACTGGTCAGCAGCATCCTGAGCTCCCATAAACAACTAAACCCCCAAAACTAATAAACGCCACTAAAAATCTGACTCAGAAATTGGCTAAAAGTATAGTCACTAACATAATAGCCACCTAGTGACAAAGTACATGCTCTACCATTGTTATTGTAATCTGGCTGTGTAACCTAAAGACATAGATCAGTTTACAGTCTGTAAAACACTTAACTTTGCATGTGCTGAATACAAGGATTTCTGTTATCAGGATTAGCCTAGCTAATTCTTGATTCCTTCCCTCCTCCAGCCAAGGAACCAAGATTACTTATTCCCCAAGTAAGAGTGCCATTTTCAAAACTACCAGTGCACCAGGGCCCAGTTGGTTGACTTTTTTGCTAATGATGTACGTAAATACCTGTATAAAAGCTTTTTAAAAGTGTTAGCAACTGTTCCTACCAGTATTATCTCTCATTTTTATCTACTAGATGTAAGCTTTGTCTGTTAGCAATTTCTATTAGTTGTAAGTGAAGTGGACCTGATACTAAATGCTGTCTTATTGCATAGCCTTGTGCACGCAACTTCAACCATATTTAGATCCTGTGATTTTCTATTGTGGAGCTTGTCACATTGCTTTGTCTTGATTTATTCCAAAGTACTTGTTCATATTGCAATGCTAACTGAAAGTGTTTAATATAGGTGCAAACAAAAATGCGGTGCTATGTTCAATGTTTAAACTATGAAAGTGCTCCAATGTGAATTGTTTAAACTGTTTGCGAGGGTACAGATGCTAGTAGGATTATTGCTTTGCATTACATGCTTAAATGAATGTATTTCACTCTACTGAAGCAATGTTCTAACAATGATATCCCCTTTTTAGGTTTCAATACCCTTACTGCCTCCATTGAAAGGCTCACAACATTAAAAAGACCATTACCAACTAGTGACTAACCTTGGAAGGCTATAGAATCCTGCTCCATTATTTTAAATAGCTGCATAAGGTTAATATTGCCTATCTTATTATTAAGTGTATTCTGTGTACCTAACTGCATTGGGTACTTAGCACTGGTCAGCAGCACACTGAGCTCCCATAAAATACTAAACCCCCCAAAACTAATAAACCTCACTAAAAATGTGGCTCAAAAATTGGCTAAATGTATAGTCGCTAACATAATAGCTGCCTAGTGACAAACTACATGCTCTACTATTGTTATTGTAATATGGCTGTGTAACCTAAAGACATAGATCAGTTTACAGTCTGTAAAATACTTACCTTTGCATGTGCTGAATACAAGGATTTTTGTTATCAGGCTTAGCCCTGCTCCACTCGGGCTCGCTCCATGCCCCGCCCTACCCCCAAATCCCACCCACCCCTACTGCTGCTAAATTTATATTATATACACCACACCCCCTCCTTTCAAAAAAGTCAGGACACACTTGTTAACCCATAGCCCTGCTCACTACCAGCAGCAAACACCTAACCTTCTTAATATCCCTCCTGCTTATACTCAATCACAATTAAAATTGCTCAGCTAGTCACAATGACAGTACCCAATTTAATCCTACCATTATCTCTATTACCACTACTGCTTATCTCATATCTCTTTACCAGTTATGAGAATCAGTACTACCTAGTATTGTACTACCCAAAATTCCAAACTTCCACCTCATAACTTCAAATAAAACCAATTACTTTAATATTCCCCTTTCATCTAACCCTATAATCCCCACCTACCACCAACCGATTAGATCTAGCTATAGTAACCTAAAAGCCAAATTCTATCAAAAACGTATAACTAAATTGCTCAAACTCATAGCCAGCCTAAAACACAACCTCATGAAGGATGGAGACATTCACCCAAACCCTGACCCATCCCCACATCCTGACCTCAGCTCTCAAACTACCAATCAAATCAAAATGGCCCTGTCAAATAGGCCCCCTAATTCATTCCTTGCCTGCCATCTTAACATCCAAAGCTTAAATAGTTAGGTCCATAACCTGCACTCCCTCTTAGCAGTTTATACTCCAGATTTACAATGCCTTACAGAAACCTGGTTAAAACCTATAACTAAAGACATTGAGATAACTCCACCAGGATACAACTTATTTAGATTAGACCGTACCTCAAGGAAGGGTGCTGGGGTAGCTGTGCTATATAAGTCTACCCTAACTGTTACAATAGACACCATACAGCCACCCCAGGTTAACAATGCAGAAATACATATAACCAAATTACAAATAAATAAAAACAAATGTAGATATATTGTCTGTGTTTACACCCCCCAGGTAAGTCACACTAGAAAATATCATACTCTGGTTGTCCAGTAACTACCCCCAAGAAACCATTGTTCTAGGAGATGTCAACACTGATTGGAACACCTGTTCCTCAGAATCACCTATTACCCACATTAATCTACATGGGTTTACACAAACCATATCCTCCCCCACCAGGTTCAATAAACCCCACAGCAAAGAAACCACCCTAGACTGGATACTTATCAATGGCAACCCCCTACAGTACAAGTCCAGGACCTTGCCTGATGAACCTAAGTGACCACTGTCTTACCTACATAATTAAGCTTAGGGATGACAACCCCCATCAGGCCACCTAAAAAAACAATTAGAATGGGAAATATTAAGATACAACCAAACACCCTAATACTGGGTGATTTTAACTACCCTGCCATTAACTGGGAAAACTACTCATGTACCAACACCTTTGCCCAACGGTTCTTGGAATTCATAAATTCCAATGCCCTGGATCAACTAATCCATAGTCCCACCAGGGGCTCCAATATCCTAGACCTGGTCATTACCAACATGGGAAATTGATGCTCCACACCTATGGTCACCCCCTCATTGGTCAGGTCTGACCATAAGCTAATCACCCTTAAAATCCACATCCCACCCCCACCTCCCAGTAAGGAAACCTCCATAAATAACTTCTCCAAAGCCAACTTCATGCTACTCAAGTCAGAAGTGACAAACGTCATGACACCCATGCAGACAGGAACTGAAATTTTGACTGCTGAACCCTGCACTAAGGCACTGTACGAGCACATCCACTCATGCATGATTCGTGCCATCCCAAATAGAACCAAGATGCTCTCCTCCAAAAAAGGAAGCCAATCTGGTGGTCCCCTACCATAAACAAACTTTACAACAAAAGGAAGAAACTGTTGCAGAAAAGAGGAAAATCCCAGGATGCAAAAAACTCGCTTACCAGCCTCAGTAAGAAGCTGAGATCCCTCATAAAATCCTCCAAAGCTAGTTATAAAATTAAAATTGTCAAAGATTCCAAAGACAACCACAAGGCATTCTATAACTATGTCAAGAATCTAAATGGCAATGCTCAGATCTGCTCTGAGCTACAACAGAATGGCATTAAATATACTGATCCCAAGGATATTGCCAATATCCTGGCAGATCAATTCAGTGCCAACTTCACCCCCCCCTCACCCCCTAAACAGCCCATCTCAATACCAGAAGATTGCCATCTGATAATAATGGCCACACAGGTAAAAACGCACTCTCCAAAGCTAAGAATACAGCATCCATGGGACCAGATGACATCCTGGGCTGTGTATTACATCAACTACAAAATGAACTGGCACCTCACCTAAGTGTCATGTTTAATCATAGCCTCACCTCAGGCTTCATGCCCAATTAGTGGTGCACAGCTGCAGTTATCCCACTCCACCAGGGGGGATCTACCTTGGATCCTGGGAAATACCGCCCCATCAGTCTGACAAGCCTGATCTGCAAGGCCATTGAATGTATTATCATGAAACTTGTAAACAAAGACACTGGCAACCTTCAAACACTGAAACCCATCCAGTTTGGGTTTGGGAAGGGCTGATCTTGTCTCCTAAACCTGATTGACTTCTTCAAATCAGTCTCCAGAGCTGTTGATGAGAGTAAGGCAGCCCACACAGCCTATCTGGACCACTCCAAGGCCTTTGACACCATCCCCCACTTTGGAATCATAGATAGACTTACTAAGCTGGGCATTTATCCCTACATCACTTGATGGGTTGCCAACTGACTTAGTGACAGAGCCCACACTGTAAAAGTAGCCAACTCCAAATCCGCCCACAATGTAAAAGTAGCCACCTCCAAATCCAGCTCCAGACAAGTGACAAGTGGAGTACCTCAGGGTTCAGTCCTGGGACCGCTCTTGTTTAGCATCTACTTCTCTGAAGTACAGGCCAACACTAAGGGACTCTAGCTAACAAAGTTCACAGATGACTGCTAACTGGGAGCCATTATTGAATTCCCAAATTATGTGGATACTGTACAAAAGGGCCTTACAGAAACAGATGCTTGGTGCCAGAGCCATGGGCTTAAGCTCAATGCCAAGAAATGTATAGTTATCCCCTTTGGGAAAAAACATGTACCCATGAGTTACCACATAGATGGCAGTACACTAAATACCGAAAGTGTGATAAGTGACTTAGGGACACAGGTGGACAGTGGTCTCACCTTCGATCACCACATCACCACAACAGTCAGGAAATCCTTCTATGTGGCACACCTCATCACTAAGGGCTTTTTGTCCAGAAAAAAAGAGGTCATTGTCCCACTGTACTCATCCCTCATTAGACCCATTATATAATACAATGCCCCATTTGGTATATACCTCTCAAGAAAATGCAACAACTGGAAAGGCTGCAGAAATACCTCACTAAAAGAATCACAGGCCTAAAGCAGATGCCCTAAGCTGACCGCCTTTAAAAACTCCAGCTATACTCTGTCACATATCATCTACTCAGAGGCGATCTCTGCTTAACATACAAGGCCATGTCAAACCCAGAGCTGTTGGACATGCTACACTTAAAGAAATCCCAATCCCTCAGAGCCACACACTCCAGGGATCTAAACCTTGTCATCACAATAAACAAAACATGCTGGAGGGATAGGTTCCTGACCCAGAGACTCCCCAGGCTCTGGAACAGACTGCCCATTCATGTCAAGCAGAGCACCTCTTTGGCCCTCTTCAAAAGGAACCTTGAAATTGGATGGGAGAAAGGAAATGCACCCCAGGGATTATGTCAGTCACCCTGCTAGACAGGGGTCCAGGGAGGTAAATAGTGTGGGAAGTAATAGCCAGGGAGTTGTTATGGCTAGGCTTGTATAGGTTTTAGGGCCAATAGCCTAGTACTAACCTATAAACCTATAAAAGGGCCTTACAGAAACAGATGCTTGGTGCCAAAGGCATGGGCTCAAGCTAAATGCTTAGAAATTTATAGTTATCCCCTTTGAGAAAAAACATGTACCCATGAATTACCACATAAGTGGCAGTACACTAAACACTGGAAGTGTGATAAGGGTATTAGGGGAACGGGTGGACAGTGGTCTCACCTTCGATAACCACATCGCCACAACAGTCAGGAAATCCTTCTATGTGGTACATCTCATCACTAAGGGCTTTTTGTCCAGAAAAAAAGGAGGTTATTGTCCCACTGTACTCATCCCTCATTAAACCCATTATAGAATACAATGCCCCATTTGGTATGTAAATCTCAAGACATCTGCAACAACTGGAAAGGCCGCAGAAATACCTCACTAAAAGAATCATAGGCCTAAAGCAGATGCCCTACGCTGACCGCCTTAAAAAACTCCAGCTATAGTCTGTCGCATATCATCTACTCAGAGGCAATCTCTGCTTAACATACAAGGCCATGTCAAACCCAGAGCTGTTCGACATGCTGCACTTAAAGAAATTCCAAACCCTCAGAGCCACACACTCCAGGGATCTAAACCGTGTTATCACAATAAACAAAACATGCTGGAGGGATAGGTTCCTGACCCAGAGACTCCCCAGGCTCTGGAATAAACTCTTTGGCCCTCTTCAAAAGGAACCTTGATGATTGGATGGGAGAAAGGAAATTCACCCCGGGGATCATGTCAGTCGCCCTGCTAGACAGAGGTCCAGGGAAGTAAATTGTGTGGGAAGAAATAGCCAGGGAATTGTTATGGCTAGGCTTGTATTCATCCAGAAAAAAGGAGGTCATTGTCCCACTGTACTCATCCCTCATTAGACCCATTATAGAGTACAGTGCCCCATTTGGTATGTACCTCACAAGACATCTGTAACAACTGGAAAGGCCACAGAAATACCTCACTAAAAGAATCACAGGCCTAAAGCAGATGCCCTATGCTGACCATCTAAAAAAACTCCAGCTATACTCTGTCGCATATCGCCTACTCAGAGGTGATCTCTGCTTAACATACAAGGCCATGTCAAACCCAGAGCTGTTGGACATGCTACACTTAAATCCCAATCCCTCAGAGTCACACGCTCCAGGGATCTAAACCTGGTCATCACAATGAATAAAACATGCTGGAGGGATAGGTTCCTCACCAGTGACTCCCCATACTCTGGAATAGACTGCCCATACATGTCAAGCTGAGTGCCTCTTTGGCCCTTTTCAAACGGAACCTTCATGATTGGATGGGATATAAGAAATTCACCCCGGGGATCATGTCAGTTACCCTGCTAGACAGGGGACCAGGGAAATAAATATTCTGGGAAGAAATAGCCAGGGAGTTGTTATGGCTAGGCTTGTATAGGCCCTAGGGCCGATAGCCTAGTACCAACCTATGAACAAGAACTTTAACCTTGAAAAGTTTAAAAAAATGAACTCAAGGCTTGCAATTGGTCACTAAAACAGCTTCCACTGGATGAAGCAGTGGCCTATTCAATACCAAATTCCTTGCCATCCTTGATTCCCATGCCCCTACCCAAATTATTAGAACCAAAACAAACATTGCACCGTGGCTGACAAAAGAAACTAAATAAAAAATCTTACATAGAAATAAAGCATGGACCACCTGGCGTGCTACAAAAACTATACTTGACCAACTACTACTGCCACCTGCAACAGAAACACCATAACAACCCCTTAAGTTCTGGGCTGGAATTAACAAGCTTCTTCACCCTGACCAAACCCCCACCCAACTTCCTTCAGTTGCCAGTCTCAAACCTCCGGAGGACATTGCTAATACCTTTAATAGCTTCTTCACGGAAACTATCCAGTCTCTAGCCAACCAACTCACCCCCACCAGCTCTAATCTAAGTGCTGTCATATCCAAAACTCTACCATGCTTTAGTTTTCAAACTGTTCCTACTCCCCTAATCCAAGCCCTAATTAAGAAACTAAAACCTACCACCCTAGCCTCTGGCCTCCTCCCTGCAGAGTATTTGCAAAAAGCCACCGATGCCATAGCATACCCTGTCTCTATCTTAATCAACAGAACTATTTCCAAAAGTACCATCCCCTCAATCTGGAAAATATCCCATATTATACCTCTGCATAAAGGAGATAGCTCCAAAGAACTGTCAAACTTTTGACCAATAGCCATTCTGACGCCACTCACTAAAATTATGGAGAAATGCATACATAAACAACTTATGCCCCACCTTATCCAGAAAAAATTGTTGGCTGACTCCCAACATGGCTTCAAGCCATACCACAGTGCTACCTCAGCTCTCCTATCATTCTCCAATGTCATTAACAACAATCGTAATAATCACAAACTTTCCTCAGCACTTTTCCTTGATCTATCCAAGGCCTTCGATATGGTCAGCCATCCACTACTCCTCCACACTCTGAAGGCCATCTCATTAGATTACCACTCACTACAGTGGGTTCAATCCTACCTCTCTGGTAGGTAGCAGGCAGTGCTATGGAAATACAAGCTATCTGCCCAGCTACCCATCAGACTTGGAGTCCCCCAAGGCTCTATATTTGGTCTTCTTCTCTTCTTCATCTTTATTAACGATCTTCACTCTGTCATCCCAAATGCTACTTGTATTCACTATGCAGATGATTCAACCTTGATCTGCTCAGCCTCCTCTCCATCTGAACTAATGACACTAACATAAAACACTTTCAACACCGTGGAAAACTGGCTCACTAATAAACTTTTGCTCTTAATCCTAACAAAACTAAGCTGCTTCTATTCTCTCCCGCCTGCAGGTCCTCCCCTCGATCCTTTACCATAAACTCTAAAAACAACACCAATATCTCTCCTGAAGTCCACACCAAGCTCCTGGGAGTTACTATAGGCAATAACCTCAAATTTAGCATTCATATCAATCAGACCATCAAAACCATTAATATAAAATGTGGCTTCCTCTATAAAATCAAGCCTTTCCTTATGCCTCATGCTAGAACTGCCAAGGCCCAATCCCACTTACTCTCTACCCTTCTTTATGCCTCCCCTCTATTCACAAACCTGAACAAAACTGACCTAAATAAATTATCCTGATGTTACAACCACATCACTAGGGTTGCTACTGGCATGGCATATAGGACACACCAATGTCAGAATCTAAATACTTTAGGGTGGCTTGAACTGCCTACTCTACTGCAGTTCAACCAACTCATAGTAGCACACAAAGTCCTCAACCAACCAGATAACACACCAGCACTTAAAAACATTATCTGCCCCCATTATTCCCACAGACCACTACACTCATCTAATAGACTACTGGTACTAACTTTCAAATCCAACAACTTGGGAGGGGATGCTCTGTTTGCCAACCCTGTTGGCAAAATTTAGAACTTACTTCCTGACCACATTACTCAGGAATCTTCACTACCCCTATTCAAGAAAAGTCTCAAAAAACATTTTAAATCATACTGGTTATGTCCTTGCTCTACTCCTGACTAACATCATCTCTATACTCTTCGTAAGACACCCCAATGAAATTAATCTATCTAAGCATGCTTTAATACACTAGAATGCAAGTATGCTATATTACAGATGAATTGTTGTCATAAATTGCTTACTCTGTCAATCTATGGAAATTATGTTGTACTATATTCACATGTGTTGGTTATATTGCTATGTGGAGCTTTTCTTCCTGGGCCTCTGATGCAAATGGACATGTATCCAGTCGGACTATCCCAGTCAACAAATATAAATAAATAAAAATAAATAAAAAAAAGAATGCAGTTTGAAAAGAACAGTAATACTGTAGTTTATGAAGCTGTATTTTCCCAGCCCTGCATACAAATTCTATTTGCTTTTTTTTTTTTTAACAATTATATTATAGCATCATTAATAAACTGAAATTAGTATACATTTTTAATAAGCTGGTCTTGTCCCATAACAGCTGCTATAGGTGGGGTAAGAGGGATACAAAGAATAATTTAAATTTATGAAAGAATGACGTATGAAGTGTGATCTGCCTCATTGAAACCAGTATGAGATGGACAGAGGTTATAGCTTTTTAATCCACTCCAGTGGTCTAATAAATGCTAAATATTGGTAAACAAAAATCGAATAGTGTATAAATATGTATGAATATAACATTAACCCATAATGTTTGTTCATAAGAGTATGTGGTAGATATTAACTCGTGCCTTGAATTGTAGTGCTATACCAAGTACAGACAAAATAAGCTCCCTGATGAATAACCACTAGGCAGAGTTATAGGCTCTGGTTTCAAGTGCTGTTCTCCAACATCACTCTGAACAGAATGCCTTACAATGCTTGATTATCCACAATAATAGAGGGACTGTAGCACTGTCCCACTATTCAGTATCATACAGACACCTCCAAGGTGTTTTGTGATTTGCCTTATGTGCAGTATGAGGCCCAGTGGTCTTGGATATCCTGTAGGCATACAAGTACAATTATAATGATACAAACACCAGAACCAGGGAGCTAAATCTTCATCATCAGATTAATAAAACATGGTGGAGCAACAGGTTCATTCTTCAGAACTAGCCCATATCTAGAATAAACTCCCCTTTTGGATGAAGAAGGTTACATACAGCATTTTCTTTTATTAAAACATTGCTTTCAATTCACAAGATCAGCTATGTTAGGTGCTCCACATTTTACATTGGGAAGATGGACTAATGTCTTTGTAAAAGGATGCAGGATGATCTTTTTGATATCCAGAGGATTTATTCAACCAATGCCCTTTTTAAACGTGGATACATTTCCACGACACAATTTTTTGCTTACTGTCCTGGAAAAGGTTAAAATCAGTCTGGGGGTCGTGGAATGAATTAGAAAATCATGTGGTGACAGTTGTTTTTCAATGCTGAAAAATGTCCACATTTTAATGAGAATATTACATATTAAAGTGTATCGAAAATGAAATCTTTCACTGTTTAAAGTATTATTGTATTTAAATTATTGTATTTGATGAATTTGTGGTTTGTTTTAGTGTCACATGACTGTTACATGTTTTTATTTAAACTGAATTTCATTAGTCTGGGGTTATTCCAATGAAGTCCTACATATTTTGAGAATAAGAGCGCTAAACCTAATTTCATTATTAAAGGTTTGTCTTGAGTGCCATTTCTTGGCATTTCATCTTTATTTTAGACCTTAGACACATATTGGTTGCTTATATTAGGACTAGAACTCTTTTTTTTTTACTTTTAGGAAATTAAGTCATTAACAGGTAAACTTCTTTCCAAACACCTATCCAGTTAGGGACAGTTAGCATGCAGATATGTTTTTACTTATTATCCTGAACACACATACTTTAAAAACATTTCATGAATAGACAAGGCACTAATAACTCTGAAACACTATTATAGAGTCGTGGGTCTAGAAATATTTCCAGTTTCTATTTTAGATCATGCCATGTTGAAAATGTCTATGGAGAATCCAACAGATTTCCCCAGGCACTGAAGCCTGAATTTTTATTATTGTCAGGGTAAAACTTCTAAGTAGTAGCTTATTTGTACATTAACTAAATAGGCTATTACATTTTGGCTGAACCCTGGTTTATACCAAGATTAAAAATAGGTTAGTGACATACATCCAGCATTATTTATTGGCTTAATGAAGGTGGGAGAAATATGTCTTGATGGCCTGTACTTTAGGCTTTGAACCATAATGCCTCAGCTGGTGTTAGATGACTCTAAATTATAGCAGCCTGAGGTAGCACTTGAAATTCATATCAAAGAATTGCTAATAGAAAATTAAGAAGGTCTTGAAATTAAGTTTTTGGTAATTTTCCAGCCTCCCAAAGATCATTGGCCTTTAGATTATGCTAAAAAATTAAGGACAAGTTTCTATCTAAAGTCGGAAATCTTGTTTCAGGACTTTTAGACTGCCTCCATGGAATATTTTGTCACACTATATGTAGTAAATGAGCAGCAGCCCAGTTTTAAAGCAGAGGCAATACACTTCCTCAAACATGTTATCTTACCCTAAGTTCTAACGAGGTGGCAACACTAGTCCTTCTAATTACCCAAGAGAAGGTTTTGTTTATCAGGAAGACTCACAAAAAAAGACACCTCCAGATCTTAATATTTTGTCTTTTGAAAATGTTCACCCTTTCAAGGACAGTTTTGCTCTCCACTTAATTATACTATATAATTATGTACTAAGAGGGGATCACACTTTGTCAACTGGAATAGGTATATTGTTTCAGTTATATTAAAAGCAAATAAAAACTTTCATGAACCTGTGTCCTACAAATCAATCGTAGTCAATTATGACTACAGTTTATGTGTATACTGGCTGGATCTGCAGACTGGCTTTCTTTATATAATCTCTATTAAATGTTGAGCAAGCAGAGTTTGTAAGGGGTCATAACAGTAAAGCCTTAACCCTGTTTAATGATGCTAGAGTATGGGGAAAGCCACTGGTCAGAATTAGTCATTAGGCTGAGAAGGCATTTGGTCAAGTTAATTTGGGCTTTCATTCTGAGGTCCTTAGTGCTTTTGTCTTCTCTCAAGAATTTAGTCATCTGCTCATAGATATTTTAGTGGGGTTAGCAGCAAGAATTGAAATAGGTGGCAAATTGCCAGCACTATTTAGTTTGGAATATAGGGATCCAGGCAAGGTTCAAAACAATACAATGAGAATATCATTAGAAGAAAAAAGCTGATGAACAGTTGTTCAAGGTATAAGCTTGTGTTTGGAAACACACTACTTTCTTATCACTGTTATTATCTGATTTGAATTTAAAAAGCCTTGAATAGACGTAAGAGTAAGTTCCTTAAAGGGGTATATCTTCAACAGCATGGAACACAAGATTATGCTTTATGCAGACGAATGAGTGAACTGAATGATGACTTGGATAATACTCTCTCTGGATTACACTATTTGTAAGTTACACAATTAATCAGAATATAAAAAAATTACACCCTATGAATTTTGAACTTAGTGTAACTTTAAAAAAGTGTTATCTCCATTTATGGATTAGGCCAAGGTTCCCAGGTACTGATATAGGTCTTATCTTTCATGAGACAGTTTGCCTTGCATACAGCTCTACTGAAAAATTATACCAATACCTTTTTGCTGATGAAGAATACAAAGGTTGATCCCTTTCAGAGAATACAGGCATTACACATTTTTTTCACTCATGTAATTTGTGCTGCTCAGGCAATCTTTACAATCCCCTTTACACAGGACATTGAAAGACGCATCAGATAATATTTTATTTTTAACTCGCTGCCTGTATTTTAAGAGAGAAATTTGAAAAAAACATTGGAAATGAATTGTGGATATTCTAAAAAATATAGAGTTCCACTGGTATCAGACAAACCAAAAAAAAGTATATGCTGCAGCAAAAAAAGTTGTCATTTGCTGAGAGTAGGGTAAAACACCTTAAATTATTTAATAGTCCACAAACAAACAGTATAGGTAAGCGCTTTTGCAGTTACCTGCTTCCTCAGACCTTAATACAAAGACAATTAATCAAGATGCATTTATACATTACTACAGCCAATGATACCAATTTAGTTAATGAGGAAAATTAGTCAGTTTCTTATTACGTATGTTATTAAGATGTTCCAGTACCTTCTCTTTCAACATACGATTATTTTTTCCAACATAGAAACATTCACATAGTTTGCATTTAGCCATATATACTATGTTTTTAGTATAACAATCTGCGTAGAATGAGAGTTCTATAGGCTCCTTAGAAATGGGAAGCATCACCATACAAACTAACTGGTATGTTCCAGAAGTGTACATTGGATGCACTGTTCTAGGAAGTAACATTTAGATGTACATAAAGTAAACAGTGTTACTTGGTTGTTAGATAGTTCTAAATAGGATCATAGGTTTATAGCTAAGTCTAGCCATTTTAAGCCCAGCCAGTTTCCCTTTTTGTGCTCAAAATAACCTACCCCATTTAGTTATGCACTTGTCTTACCCATCACATGGTCGATAATTATATATTACCCCTAATGAGAACAACCACAAAGGGAGAGCCACAATGGACCCCGGGAACTACCGCCCCATTAGCCTGACGAGCCTGGTCTGCAAGGCCATGGAACGTATCATTGTGGAACTCATAAACAAAGACATTGGTAATCTCCAAACTCTGGACCCTACCCAGTTTGGATTTGTAAAAGGCAGATCATGTCTCCTAAACCTGATTGACTTCTTTGAAGCAGTCACCAAAGCCATAGATGAGAGTAAAATGGTTCACACAGCTTATCTAGATCTCGCCAAGGCTTTTGACACCATCCCCCACTCTGGAATTATAGATAAGCTCACTAAACTAGGTATAAATCCCTATGTCACAAGATGGGTTGCCAACTGGCTCATGGACAGAACTCACACTGTGAAAGTAGCGGATTCCAAATCCGACATCAGACCAGTGACAAGTGGAGTACCACAGGGTTCAGTCCTGGGTCCTCTCCTGTTTGATATCTACTTCTCTGAGGTGCAGGCCAACACAGAAGGTCTTTGGCTAACAAAGTTGGCAGAAGACTGCAAACTAGGAGCCATAATCAAAACTCCTAATGATGTGGACAAACTACAAAAGGTCCTCACTGAGACAGATACCTGGTGTCAAAGCCATGGCCTGAAGCTCAATGCCAAAAAGTGTATTGTCATCCCCTTTGGTAAAAACTCTGTACCCATGAGCTACCACATAGCTGGTAGTCTACTTAATGCCGAAAATGTGATAAGAGACCTTGGGACACAGGTGGACAGTAGTCTCTCCTTTGATAATCACATCACCACAGTGGTCAGGAAATCCTTCTACGTGGCTCATCTCATCACAAAGGGATCCTCATCCAGAAAAAAAGAGGTCATTGTTCCCCTCTACTCATCACTCATTAGACCCATTATAGAGTACAACGCCCCTTTGGTATGTACCTCACAAGACATCTACAACAACTGGAAAGACCACAGAAATACCTCACAAAGAGGATTACTGGCCTCAAACAGATGCCCTATGCAGACCGTCTCAAAAAACTACAGCTTTACTCCATCGCATATCGCCTACTCAGGGGCGATCTCTGCCTAACATACAAAGCTATGTCAAACCCAGAGCTGCTGGACATGCTCCACTTAAAGAAATCCCAATCCCTCAGAGCTACACGCTCTAGGGACCTAAACCTTGTCACCACAATAAACAGAACATGCTGGAGGGATAGATTCCTGTCCCAGAGACTTCCCATACTCTGGAACAGACTACCTATCTATGTCAAACAGAGCTCCTCATTAGCACTCTTCAAGAAAAATCTTGATGATTGGATGGGAAATTCACCCCGGGGATCACTTCTGTGGCTCTGCTCGACAGGGGCACAGGAAAATAATTTTCTTGGGTGGTGAAAGCCAGGGTACATTTTTTTGGCTAGGCTTGTATGGGCCCTAGGGCCGATAACCTAGTACCTACCTATAAACCTATGAACCTATGAACTGTAATCATTCCATAAATAATCTGAGGGGACCTATGCATGGGATAAAGCATTATCATAACAGAGGGAATTTGTTTTCCCCATCCATAGCTCTAAGTTGTGCTTGACTATGAACAGGAGTGAACTTTGTTTTAAATGGATGGGGAATTTGTATCATAGTAGCGGTATCCACTGTGAGACATACCTGTCATTCCAAACCATTCCGTTGGTGTTGCAAAAGAGGTTTAGATCCCCAAACTGAGTATTTCTGATGCCATTTGACTTGCTGATGAGCAGCAAATCCATCAGTAATGGGTCAGAGGATGCCTTGTTTGTCAGGCACAGGTCACCTCTTTGCAGTTTGTAAGTTATCGAGTACAGTGACAGGGCTTTGAGTCAGTCCATGTAGGACATGTTGCTTGGTCTTGTATCCTTTTATTAAGGTATCTTTCTGAACATTCTAGTTGTTGTATGTGTCTAGACAGATACATGGCGAAGGAGGCATTATATTCAATGACTGGACTTATGAGGGCTGAGTAAAGGGAAGCAATGACATCTCTAGATCTAGACACAATCTCTTTGTTTATAAGCTGTGCAGTATATAGAAGGACTTCTCACAACAATGTACACATTTTGGTCAAAAGTTAGGTTTCTGTCCACATAAGTTCCCAAATCCCAAACAACTGGGTAAACTCTTAGGGATGTGTTGTCAATGTGCTAGTTCCCTGAAGTAGATGACTTCCCTAAGGATAAACAATAATGCCTTTTTGGCATTTATTTCAGACCATGATTTGGGCACCAGTTATTTATTTGGGACTAATCTTCCTGTAGGATGGCTAAGTCATTTGTGGATTCAGTGACTGCCTTAGCTTGTAGTTATCTGCAAACTTAGTTGGCCAGAGCCCTTTGGTATTGGCTTTTACTTCAGAAATGTAGGTGCCAAACATGTAAAAAAGTACATGCATCTGTTTATTAGAATGTTTCATACACACTATTAAAAGTCTTTTGGCTTTTCCCAATTAGGGGTCGCCACAGTAGAACTCCCTATCTGCTCATGATTAGCAGTGGATTTTTACGGTGCCCAGTTGCCAGCCCGACACCCAACCGTCAAAGAAGGCACACCCATTCACGCTCGCACCTACCTGCATGTCTTTATCATCATTCAACCATGGGGAGGACATGCAGACTCCACACAGAAGGTGCTCCAGCTGAGAATCGAACGGGAGAACCTCTTACTGTGAGGCGACAATGCTAACCGCTGCACCACCACTGCAATTATTATAGATATAAATTAGTAGGGGGTTGAGAAAAGAACAAAACAATTTGAAACTGTGAAAAGAATTGAGATTAAAAGGTACACACGGAATGACTTAATTTAGTGAAATAAACAGATTTTGTTATTTTTAGAAGGGAAGATATAAATGATGGAATGTAGTTAAGAATGAATAAGGTATGAAATATGATTGAAAACAGTCTGAAATTTTTTAGAATGAAACTATGAACCAGTCTGCCTTGGGAACATTACTACAGTGCTAGAAATGAAAAGAAGTTTTGCACCACCTACTTCTATATGTTACCGAGTACATTTTTATTGGATTCTTTGGGAAAGAATACTGTTTATATTTGTTGTTGTGCTCATATGTTAATAAAATGGATGACACACAAAAATTTATTGTCTAGAATAGACAAGATATATGTGAGCCATACTTTACTCCTTATATATATCTCTTTGCAGGAGGCTGTCAGTTCTCTATCTGCTCATGTTATCCTGATTGTCCAAACTGTAGCATGGAGGCCTAGAATCTTATAATAATGTGGAGACTGGCAGTCTTTTATAAAATCTAACCAGAGTCTCAGCACTGGCTCACTGCATGTCAATGCTCTTTTGGCATTCAAGTGATGCAGGAGATGCTAGCCTGTCTGCTAAGTGTGATGTTTATAAAGGCTTTTTGTAAGAATAAAAGAACTGGACATAACAGCTGTAAAATGAGTGGATGACTGAATATAAAGCAATTATGGAGCTCCTCCCTTATCCTTAACTTATTGTAGCACAAACAGATGAGAAAGTCCATTATTTTATTAAAGCTTTCCAAAGTAAAGCCAGGAAAATACTTGATTTCAAGCCTGCTGCAATGTTTGCTGAGTGAGACGAGACTTTCTTTAAAGCCAGCCACCCAAAGATTAAATGGTTGGTGAGGAAAACAATGATTCATTTTATGATGAGAAGGATAACAGCTCTCAGAGTTACAACTCAGTAGAAAGCAGTTTACTCTCCACTGGTAATTCTAACTATGTTTAAATGCATTTTGGGTCTCTGTGGTTGCTTGGCCAACATGACAGCTGTCCCTCTCACACGCCTTCAACACTGTATGTACCAACCAAAGGTAGGAGATTGCCACTAAATTGAGAAAGGTGGTGACAGTTGACATGACACCCTGAACCCATGGAATAAATGGAAAAAATTTTTCAACAATCAACAGATTTTAACATTAGGAAATGATGTGTCTACAGTGGATATAAAAAGTTTACACACCCCTGTTAAAATGCCAGGTTTTTGTGATATAAAAAATAGACACAATAAAATAATTTTTTTCTTTTTTTTTTGTGACCTATAATACCTATAAAATAAAATTCAGTTGTTTGACTTGGCAATATCTGCCCGTTCTTCCTAGCAAACATGCTCTAAATCTGTCAGATTGTGAGACCATCTCTTGTGCACAGCCCTTTTTATATCACCCTGCAGATTTTCTATTGGGCCATTTCAAAACTTTAATTTTCTTCTGGTGAAGCCATTCTTTTGTTGATTTAGATGTATGCTTGGGGTCATTGTCATGTTGAAAGGTGAAATTCCTCTTCATCTTCAGCTTTCTAGCAGACTCAAGGTTTTGTGCCAAAAGTGACTTGTATCTGTAACTGTTCATAATTCCCTCCACCTTGACTAAAGCCCCAGTTCCAGCTGAAGAAAAGCAGCCCTAAAGCATGATATTGCCACCACCATGCTTCAACATGAGGATGGTGTTCTTTTAGTGATGTAAAGTGTTATTTTTTGTGGCCAAAAAGTTCAACTTTGGTCTCATCAGACGATAACACATTTTCCCACATACTTTTGGGAGACTTGATGTATTGTTTTGTAAATTTTAGCAGGGCCTGGATGTTTTCTGTGTAAGAAAAGACTTCCATCTTGCAACCCTACCCCATAGTTCAGACATATGGAGAATATGGGAAATTGTTTTCACATGTAGTACACAACCAGTATTTGCCAGAAATTCCTGCAGCTCCTTTAGTGTTGCTGTAGGTTTCTTGGCAGCCTCCCTGACCAGTTTTTGTCTTATCGTTTCATCAATTTTGGAGGGACATCCAGTTCTTTGCAACGCTTCTATTGTCCATTATTTTCTCCACTTTTTGATGACTATCGTCACTGTGTTCCATGGTATATGCAATGCTGTGGACATTTTTTGTATCCTTCTCCTTACTGATCCCTTTCAACAATGAGATCCCTTTGCTTTGCAAGCTCTCTGAGAACCATGTCTTTTGCTGTAGCAGGCAACTGAGTAAATGTCAGGAAAATCCTACTAGGACAGCTGAACTTTATTTGGGGTTAAGCAGCTGTAATTCAACAAAAAGGTGCTTCAACAAAGTATTAGTTTAGAGGTGTGCACACTTATGCAACCAGCGTATTTAATGCTTTTTTTTTTTTTATTTTTTCCTAACAGATTTGATTTTTTCAATTGAATTTTTTATATCACAGAAACAAACAGTATAAATGCAGTTACATAGCTGCAAAAGTACTGTCTTTTCATGTATTTCTGTGATAATATAAGTAGGGAATTGTAAAAGATAAAACTTATTTTTCTTTTGGATACATATAAAACATTAAATTTTTAAACAAATACCTCTTCTAATTAACATGAAAAATGCATGGCAAGACACTGTATTCAGAGGTCATCAACCGCATTTACATTGTTTGCCCATTAAAATAATAGTTAAAACATTCTTGATACACAAAATAAAATGTACAAATAGACATAGGGTGCTCATTACAGTCATTGAGCCATAAAGACAGCGAAAAGATGTGAAAGAACAGTTTCATATAAACTCATGTATATTATCATTTTGGCAAGTTAGTAAACATTTAATTGAAAGCGTAAGCCCAATCCCAAATGTTGTGTTTTCTAAGCACTTCATGTTGATGGCCATTTTTAAGTGATATGAACAACATTCTCATAGCCCCTTACAGAACAAAAATCCATTTGAATAAAGAAAGTGTGATACTTTTCAGTTGGCATTTACTTAACAACATTGTCAATTTTAGTGGCCGATGTCTTTCAGAACAATAATTAATAATGAAAACATTCTGTGTGAAGAGTTTCTTATGTATTTTTCTCTGTGTAACTTATTGGGAGAACAGTTGCTGCGCACTAGCTCAGCTGTAATCTACTTCTTTCACATATTTGTTAACCACATATAAAAAATGAATAAAGGTAATACAGTTAATTTCTTTATTTTAAAATGTACTATTTAAACAGATAAAGAGAATATCTGGTTAAAAGATCTGTTAAAGAAGTGGATTACAGCTTAACGGTCGTGTTCACACTGTTGCCCTGATAATGGAAAAGTATCAACTTTTTATATCCACTGTAAATGTCAACATTCTGGATTCTGGTGCCATTCTAAGACTGTAACACATCACCAGGCTGATTTGCATAAGGATTGGCCAGAACACTAACTTCATCCTACCAGGTGTGGTCCATCTTACTCCTATACTCAGAGGAGAGAACATTCTTCACCCTTAGTGTGTGATGCATATGATCCAGTATTGGCTTTCCATTGGTTAATCATTTCTTGTATTGAGTCCTTTCCATCAGATCTCATAAGAAGGTTTTAGTTCTGAAAATGAGTCTTAATAGTTTTTGTAACTTTACCCAAAGTTCCCTTTGAGTTAGCACTGTCTGTACAACTAAAATTTAATTCCTACAACACACTTGCATTAATTGTCATCACCTCTGGCAGAAGAGTAGCTATGATGTTCATCATACTGATCAGTGCTGCAGTAGTTGTAGCTATATGAGTTATATATTACCAAGGATATAAAAGCTGGCCAGCTTTCAAAGCTTTAGGGCACCTTCCATTTACCCAAACTGTCAAGCAACTTGAGCTGAGTTGACTAAAAGACAAGTTCGGGCACAAAGCCCTTGAGAGTTTTACTGCCACAAAAGACTATGCTCCTCTCAGGCTTTTGAGAATCGACAGTCTGCTTGTCCTTTCATTTGCTGGGCAGAAAAGTTCCCTTTGTGGAAAAAACTTGGTGGTGCTGCGGTAGCATTGTCGCCTCACAGTTAGACGTTGCCCATTCGATTCTCAGTTAGAGCGTCTTCTGTGTGTCGACATGCATGAATGGGCGTTCCTTCATTGAAGGTTGTGCGTTAGGGCCAGTAAGCCAGCACGTAAAAATCTACTGCCAATCATTAGCGGACCGGAGTTCCGCTGTGGCGACCCCTAACTGGGAAAAGCCGAAAGACACAAACAAATAGGTGTTTTAGTGTGTTCTTTTCAAGAAAGTTATTTTAAAGCTAGGATTATTGGGTTTTAATGGACAGTCTCGAGAGTATAATGTACTTTTAAACAGTGCACTTCTTTTTCTTTCAGTTTAAAAGTAGTGTTAACTCATTGAAAACATATTTTCTGTGGAGAAATTGTGTTTATTTTTCCTTGGTGGGACTTGCGTAATGTTTAAATGTGCTTTTTTACTGCATTTTTTTTCCTGTTAAAAAAAAGTAACTTTTGTAGACTGGTAATTTTACTGGAAAGGGGCACTATTTTTGGCTTGACCATGGAACAGACTACAGGTCCCACTGTTGGTCCTTCTAATAGCCACAAAAAGAAAAAGTCTAGCAAACAACTTATGCCACCACATAAGGCTTGTGATTTGCCTCAGCAGTAGGTGAGTGAGTCTGTTGTGGCCATTTCTTATACCTCAAACCAGTCATTTTCCCAGGATCCCTGTCGTGTAGCACCTACAACCACTGTGAATCAGTGATTAGATACATCCTCTGTGGCTGTTGGAGCCCGTTCAGTGGCAAAGGAGAGCCACTCTTGTTGGTCCTGGGAGAGGAAGCTGGGAAGGTCTCCCTGCTGTGCAGAATGCTGTGCTTATCCCTGGGGAAGGAACTACTGCCATTAGTTAGACATCTGCACTTATTTTTCCTGTCAAAAAAAAAAAAAAACAGAAAATCAAGCATGTGTCTACTCCTCCTCAAATTTCTTTAGACAGGAGTAGTTTGCTGGGTCCGGTTCAGGGTTTAATTCATGTTATTGATCCTTCTTGTAAAGTAGTTTCTGGTAAAAGGAAGAAGGATTCCTCTTTTTCTGAAGAGATTCAAGATTCTGAATCTGAATAGGAAGAAGCAGGGACAGCTTCAACGTTTTTAACTCAGATTTTCATTTCAGACTTAAAGGAGACCTCAGTTCCTGATCTTCCTTGTGGGGGTTTCTTTTTCTCTTAGACTATTGCTAGAATGTGACGGTGTTTTCAGTGAGAGAACACTAAAGTTCTTCAGTCCCTCAGAGGGTACTATGAGATGTTACAGAAAGATTTTCCAGAACCTACACCCAATCCTACTGTTCTATCAGCTTTAGAGTGTGTGTGTGTGTGTGTGTATGTGTGTGTGTGTGTGTGTGTGTGTGTGTGTGTGTGTGTGTGTGTGTGTGTGTGTGTGTGTGTGTGTGTGTGTGTTATTGCCTGCTAGTCAGCCAGTTGCCCCTAAAAAGTCCGATAGGATGTATAAAATTCCTCGTTCTTTTAAATTTTCATACTATTTCAAAATTGAAACCAGCAGCTATAGCCTTAGTTGGTCCCTCTGCTGCTAAGCACTTAGTTCCAGTCCAAATCTTGCTGACAAGGATGGAAAATTATTGATGGGTATGGGAAAAATTGTGCACTTCTGCATCTTTGGTTTTCAGAATTTTGAACTGTCAGGTTCATATGTTAAATTGTGAAAGTATGAGGAATGCTTTATCTGCATTTTTTTCTTGTGAAGAACATTCTGATTTAAATAAAGTTGTTTCTTCTTTTGCACAGGTCACTATTCTTTGTTTGCAGTGTGTATGATTCTGTTGATACTTCTTCCAGGGCTATGGCCACTGGTACAGTTTTAAAGAGGTTTTCAGGGCTGCATTCCCAGGGCCTTCCAGATGATGCTAAAAATGAGATTTTAAATTGTCCCTTTGGATGGAAATTTAGTGTTTGGCTCCGCTGTTGCAGAGGTAATCAAAAAGTGTGATAAAAGAGGCAAACTGGTCCGGGGAAGCTCTAAGACTTTTGTGCTTTCCTTTTCCAAATTGTCCAAGGGATTTTCTTTCTCCTCTTCCATTTTTAGAAAACAGAATAAACAGTTTTAACATAATTCAGGTAAACACATGTTTAAGAAGGAATGGCAAGGGAGTTCCAAAAAGAAGTCGCTAACCTTCCAAAATCAAGGGCAGTCCAATATATCTGAATGACTGTTCAAGAGATCTTGTGACCCACCCTCTCCCACTTCTTCTTCCAGAAAGGTTTAATTTCCATTTTACTTTTCTGCAACAGATTGCTTCAGATAAATGGGTTCTGAATATCCTTCGTCAAGGTTAGAGATGGCAGTGGGAGGAAATTTCTCCCTTTCACAGGGGGCATTCCTCTTTCTCCAGATCAGACTATTTTGTTCTTAATGCCAAGGAAAGAAAATGCTGGGAGACCAGTGCCGGATCTTTCTTTCCTAAACCTACTTGTGATACTGCCCTAATTCAAAATGGTGTCACTTCACAATCTGTTACCTCTTCCTCCTCTTGCAAGTTTCCTGGTAACACTAGAATTAAAAGATACTTATTGCATTCCTTGTTATCCAGACTTCAGATGTTTCTCAAGGTTTTGTATGTCTGGATCTGATTTTCAATTCTCTGCCTTAACCTTGAACTATCCACTGCACCAAGAACATTCACAAAATATATAGCTATAGTTATTGTAGCTCATTGCAGGCTACAGGGCATCCACGTTTTTTCATATTTGCATGATTTGCTTATCTTTGCAGAGTATTTTTCAAAGTGTCAGGAAATTCATTCTTGGGTGAGAGATCTATTACACAAGCCAGGATTCCAAGACAACAGTAAAAAGTCTTTCTTGAGTCCCTCACACATGATTGTGTTCCTGGCTGTCAACTAGACACCTCAATTCAAAGATATTTCCTCCCACAGGAAAGAAAAATAGATTCTTATTTAAACCTGCTTCTAAGGTTTTCACTCAGAATTCAGTCACTGCAAGGGAATGCCCCTGGATTGTGAATCTGATGGCATCTATTATTCTCATGATACTCCTGTCAAGACTCCACATGAGATAGATACAGTGGTATCTGAAATCTCTTTGGTCTCAGCATCAGAACCTTTTATCTTTTTAAATTCCAGTGCTGGGGCTTGTCATAAGAGAAATCTTTTGGTGGAGACAACAGATATCCTTAAATCCAGGCCTCCCCTTCTCCCTCCCAGCTCCAATGCAGTCAGTCACCACAGACACTTTGGACTTTGCTTGAGGATCACAAAAGGATTCTCATCCAGAAAAAAATAGGTCATTGTTCCCCTCTACTCATCACTCATTAGACCCATTATAGAACCCAGAGCTGTTGGCATGCTCTAGGACCTTAACCTTGTCACTACAATAAACAGAACATGCTCCATACTCTGGAACAGACTACCTATCTATGTCAAACAGAGCTCCTCATTTAGCACTTCAAGAAAAATCTTGATGATTGGATTGAGGAACAGTTTCAGGAGGGATAAAAGTGCAGGTGGTGTGGGACACAAAGGACAGATGCAAACACATAAATGTCTAGGAGATGCCTGCCCTGATTAAGGCTGTCAACTCTCTTACTCTTAACCATCTTTGGCCCCCATGACCTCTTCAAAGTGGTTTCAGACAATACCACAATCATGTGGTACATCAACAAGCTAGGGAGAACCATGTTGTACCTCCTTTGCAGACCAGGTATGTTAGTTTGTGATACAACTTTACACCACAATCTCACTCTACATATATCCTACCTTCTGTCAGAGCAAAACTATGTGTCAGACAAGCTGAGTAGGACCAGGGCAGACCCTCACAAATGGAAACTAGATCAAGGAATCTTCCAACATTTGTCACATCTATGGGGAGCTCTATGCAAGAAGACCTGAAAG
Organism: Protopterus annectens; assembly: GCF_019279795.1. NCBI lineage: Eukaryota > Metazoa > Chordata > Ceratodontiformes > Protopteridae > Protopterus > Protopterus annectens. The sequence continues at coordinate 736,230,324 of NC_056743.1, forward strand.
ACAGATGTATTTTCTTTTCTTTGGACATGAATATTTCTGAATACCTTTCCAACCTTTCCACTAATATCCTGGGTACTTCTGAAGATTCAGACGGAATCACACATTATCATTGTGGTGACTCCCTTCTGGCCTAGGCAACTGTGGTTCTATCTTCTTTTGGAAATGGCCAGGGGCAATCACTACAAGTTTCCTCACAGAATGGCTCTACTCACACATTAACAGGAGTATCTGATACACTCCAACAAAAATAATTTTAAACTGACTGCCTGGATGATAAGGTGTTAATTCCATTTAGGTACTTGTTTACTGAGGATGTGCAGCAGGTATTAATGGAGGCAAGAAAGTTTGTTATTAGAAAATCATATATTAACAAATGGAAAAGTTTTCTAGTTGGTGCCAACAATATACCCAACACCCATTCAGGGCTAGGTGTTCTATGGTTTTACAATATTTGTCTGAGTTACTATCCTATGACCTTTCTTATTCCTCTATCAAAATTCATTTATTGGCATTTTCAGCATGTGTGTCCATAGATCCTCCTCTTTCAAAGCAGTCTTATGTCAAAATGTTCTTAAAAGGGGTTTTGCAAAAGGAACTGCCAAGTAAACCAGTGGCCTTTCCTTGGGATCTTAATTTTATGATAGCAAAGCTAAACATTTGCTCCAGTTGAATCAACTAATCTGGCTGACGTGAGGTTCTTAACATGGAAAACTGGTTTACTGATTGCTCTGACCGCTGCAAGAAGAGTGTCTGAGTTGCAAGCTCTTGTGGTGAGTCAAACCTACGTCATTTTCCATAGGCAAAGGCTTTCTTTTATGCCTATCCATCTCCCAGTTTTCTTTACTGTACCTAAAAATGAAGGAGAAAGAAAACTCCATATCATGCACATCCACAGACAACTGAGGTGCTATCAGAACTGTATCTCTCAGATCTTCAGATCAATTGTTTATTTTTTGCGAAGGTAAGAAGAAGGGACAAGGTGTGTCAAAACAGACTATTTCTAAATGATTGTCTAAGGATATTACCATTTGTTATACTCACCATAACAAATCTATTCCAGGCAGGGTCAAAGCCCTCTCCACCAGGGCCTTGACTTCATCTATGGCTTATTAGAAAGAATTGGATTCTAGAAATATTGTAGAAGCTGCTGCTTGGTCCTCTGTACAAAGTTTTAGAAACACTATAAGTTTGATTCCTTCTGTAGGTCCAGATCAAGCTTTCTAGGACCATTCTCCAAGGGTACCTGGACCCTTCTCCTTCAACCTCGCAAATGTAGTTAGCTATGGTAATCTACCCATATACCTAAGGCTACTGCAGCAGTGCTGAATTTGATGAACATAGTACAGCTGTGAACGATGAATTTACCATAACAGCAGATGTTTGAATGATCACCGATGCAGTAGCTGCTGCCTCCCTCCATCCCCCTTGTTTTGGGGTATTTTTATGCCAGGTTGTGGACATGTTTTGTTGTTCCTAATGTAGTCCTTTCAAAGCTCAGCCTCCTTCATTCTGCTGGCAGGAAAGCTCTGAAGGGCTTCGCTCCCAAACTTGTCTATTAGTCAGATCAGGAGGAGCTCCTTGACAGTTTGGGTGCATGGAGTTTGCTCTGAAGCTTTGGATGCTGGATTGCCATTATATCATCATCAGGATATAATCCATATAATTAAGGCTACTGCAACAATTATCATTTGAACATCTACTGTTGTGGTAAGTTCAATGTACACAACTGTATTTTACAAACTCTGATGTATCTTTCACTTCTAATCCTTTCTTTATGCTTAATAACATGCCTACCACTGTTTTTAATCAAAAGATTTCTCTCCTATATTTTGCTCCCATACAGAGTAGAAAAGCAAAAGGCTGTTAAACTTGTATAATTTGCAGAGGCGGGTATAAATTTACATTGACAGAACAAAGAATGCCAAGAGTAACTGAGCAGCTGTTTGTTATTTTGTTGCAGGGATAATGGAAAAGCCAGTTTGAAAGTAAACCACATCCAAGTGGCTTGTCTTTCCCAAGACAGATCATGTCCTACTCTACAAGAAATGCAACTGCTTCTGCTGTCCTGTTCAGTAGGGTCACTGCAGGAGATATCTGTGAAGCTGTTACTTGGTCATATGTCACTATTTTTCCAGGCATTAAAAGCTCAGTGTTTATTCCAGACCAAGGGTGAGATTGGTGTTAGCAGGTGTTTCCAACCCCTCTCAAACACAGTTTTATAGTTTGGTTTTCTAGCCATAACTGAAGAAGTGAGACCAGAGAAATTCTAGACACATTGTATTGAGTCACTCACAATAAAAGCTTTTCTTGTAATAGCACCTACTCTCCAACCCCCAATTTCTTTCTTTATTTTTCTTTCTTTTTCTGTCTTTCTTTCTTTTTTTTTTTTTTTTACCCCATTTCTTTCCTGTACTTCTCATCTTTAAATTTCTCTCTGGTAGTAGATAGTGTGAATGACTGACTGATATCTGATGTGACCAAGGGAATACTGGTATGCATCTGTCTGCTGTTTATGTGGATGGTGTGCAAGACTTTCACTCTTATGGCATATTTTCATGCTGAAAAGCTGCCTTGGCTGTCGACTAGAGTTTTCATTGAAAAGTATAACTTGAAGAGTTGCATAGTGTTGCCAACAGCTATGCTAAATAGTCACATAAGGGTCTTGTGATCTACTGTTGGTTTACTTGTAATATTTATTTTCAGGTGCTGTTTTTTTATCAGTAGTTCTTGGAATATTTTCTACTACAATTATCAAACTGAATCCGGCCTGTATCTTTTTCAGTTTTTTATCAAAGACACACCATCCCGGCCTTTTTGTGCAGGTTTGAGCATGTTTTGAGAGTGGCTTTGATGATTTACAGTGGATACTGTCAAAGTAAAGAAGCAGACATGTGTCTGATGAACTTTTTACGTTTTTTTTTACCTCCAGAATTGGTGATAAAGCAAAACAAAACAAAAATAACTGGGGCAAAACACCCTAACTGTAGCACATGTTTTAAATACTGGCCTGTTAATATATCAAGTTTTCACAAAAAAGTCCACTTTTTAGGGGAAGAAGCAGAATTCTGAGCCACAATTTTCGGGATATCCCTAAAACTTCGGTACAGTTGAGAGGTCTCCAGTCAACAGCTTATGCTGTCAACTATTTTATGAGTTCAAAAATACCTCTCTAGTCCATATTTGAGTTTATACATGCATTAAGATAGGCCTCTCAACTGTTTTGAATTTTGCATAATGGCCCTCACTGTGTCATATTTTTGACCATCCTTCATAAAAATGTTTGGTTTTCTGGTAAATAATGAAGGATTACTGTTAGTAAATAATGCAAGACATTAAAACATGTTTTTTTCTATTAAATTTTAAGGAGAATTGCATTAATATTATCACTAAATAAGCATGCATGTTATTAATTTAATGCAGAAACATCGCTGACGTCAGCAAACATTCCTGGTGGTTCAGCACTATTGTGATTTTTACAGTTTCCTCTAGTGGAAGTTCTAGGTATTGCAGAAACACACACACACACACACACACACACACACACACACACACACACACACACACACACACACACACACACACACACACACACACACACACACACACACTCAGTTGGCATTCCCTACCTACCTCCCATAGTATGACCACCCAAAAAGGCACACATACACTCATTAACATTCATTCAGCAGCATTCTTACTCCTACAATCACATACACACATGCGCATGCACACATGTCCACACATGCATTAGGGGTGCAAAATAACATTTTTTTTTTCTGTTTAAAGGTTTTTTGAGTCACCATTTTCTTAAACATACTTCTGGTGAATAGTGAGCTGGAAAAGATATTATTAAATTTTCATAGGTAAACTGGAATTTGCTGTATTCAAAAACTAGAATCCCTTCTATTTTTCATGAGATTCGCTTTTGCTACCTTTTCAAACACTGGAAATCACTGCCAATAACTAGCATGACTACAGCTGTCTGAAATATTTTTAACAAGCCCAGTTTACTTCACACAGCTGCAAGGCCTCAGAGTAAGAAGCAACCTGCACCCACAATTAGTCTACAGCACTCAGTTATGATCAAAGTATGCAAGTATGCTTTTGTGTTTTTCGAACATTGTGAATGTCTTGGTCAGCTAAATATGAATGAATTAGTACAACATGTACAGGATACTGTATACATGTGAGTGTACACAGATAGATGAATATACTGCAGTCACAAGGTTCTGTGAAAGAAGACAACAGAGAGCATCACGGTGATCATGCAATCAGTGCATCACATATCTTACTGCTGACTAGACAAGAACTGTGGTGTTCACTTTCTTAGGTAGATAGGGCAAATTATTTAAAGCACAAGTGTAACACTAATCTGAGCAATGTAGTTTATTTTATTAGACAGCAAAGGATGAGATGTTTGGACTTTGGTCTTGGAAGTAATTGACAGTATCTTTTATTGTTCTTTTTGTACAACGCTGGTGTGGCTGTTAACTGGCTTTAAGCACTTCATGTGACTCACAAACTGGTACAGCTTGATTGTATATGTGAACAAAGTTTGACCCTTTTATAAGATAATAGACTACAGTTCTGACACTGGAGTTTTTCCACTGCTGCTAGCCTCCTTATGTCAGCGCTTTATTATTAGAGTTCTGCATCACTAGCAGTAGTGAAATGGAAACAATTTATAAATAGAAGAGATGAAGCATTACTGTGTTTCATGAGTGTTATCTAACAGACATCAAAGTTTGCATGAATGTAGAATGGCTTATATAGCAAAAAGGATATGTGGCAGACAAGATTAACACAGATTAACCTAAATATATGTGCAGATAATACCTTATTTATTTACTAAGAGCTTCAGAAACATTAATACTCTTGACTGACAAGGGCTTCCAGATCCGTCATTGTCACACCCTTATTTTCATTGTATTTCTTCTTGTTCTATGCATGGAGCCAGTATATCTTGGGACAAACCAAGCTCCAAGCTGTCATCTCCTTTTTCGCGCAGAAAAACTTCTTTGTCTGAAGACTTATTTTAACCTCAGTTCAAGCATTACTTCACCTAGTGTATATATTCTAATAGAATAGTAGATATTTCTCTCACTTATATCTTCTTCTAAGATGCACCCTTATTATCATGACCATATCAAGCCTCTCCCACTGCTGTTTTTATCAGTACATATTAAGGTATTTTCACTCTTTGTATGACATGCAGGTTTGTAATTATGGTAACATCGGTTAGCTTTTTTTGTGCAGGGATTGCTCTGTCAATATCATAAGATTGGAATACATTCCTGGTTGGAGAGAAGTGACGGCATTAACTTTTAAGCAAGCAATAATGTCCAACAGGGTCGGCATTGCAGGGAAGTAATGGATTGCCCGAAGTGCAGTGGAGGGCTTCCATACTCCTGGAAGATACATTATTTCCCTGTAATGCCCACACTGAAGGACATTGATGTGCTTAGATAACAAGCTACTTATTCAATTGCGCTTGTGTTAGTATCAGTATATGCATATATATTTTTGTATTTTTTAATATAAGATAGCTCCTCCACCTAATGTTTCAGAATTGCTCTAGGATATACGGTTGCTATGCGAGAAAGTATTTTACATCCAAAATATAAGTCTTGGCAGTATTTAATAATGTAGCCCCCCCGCACCCCCTTACCCAAACACAAACATGCAGACATAGATACTTGCATATCTGCAACACAAAGAAATATCGAGACAGAGAGACACAGTCTTTCACATATACAGAAAGTAACTCATATCATGCACACACACACATACACACACACACACACACACACACACACACACACACACACACACACACACACACACACACACACACACACACACACACACACACACACACACACACACACACACACACACACACACACACACACACACACACACACACTCTCTCTCTTGTAACTGCTTGTCCTGCAGTTACTTGTGTTACTTGTTTATTTATTTTTCTTTCTCTCTAACCACAGCTTTCTAAGAGCAGCAATTAGAGAGGTAAAGGGAAGGGAATGGAAAGTCTTTTTAAAGTTGCGGTTATCAAGGGGAAGGGAATGGAAGGTCCTTGTAACTGTTGTTGGGGTTTGCTTTAGTTCTGTTGCCTTTTTTTTTCTTTTTTTAATTTTTGTTTCTCTTGCCTGCTAAATACTGCTTAAAAGCAGATCTTCGTGAGCTTAATCAATAGGTTAACCATGGTGGTGCAGCGGTTATTGTTGTTGCCTCACACCAAGAGGCTCTCCGGTTTGATCCATGGCTGGAGTGCCTCCTGTGTGGAGTCTGCATGTCCTCCATGTGATTGTCTGAACACTAAAGTCATGCAGGTAGGTGCGTGAGTGTGTGTGTGCCTTCTCTGTAGGTTGCGTGCTGAGCTGGCAACTCAACACCATAAAAATCCACTGTCAATCATAAGTGGACCAGTGATCCACTTTGGTGACCCCTAACTGGGAAACACCGAAAGACTTTTTAGTGAGCTTAATCAATAGAGTTCATTCATTTTTTTCATCCATGCTTCCCTGTGATTTAAATTACTGCCATGAAGCCACTTTTCCTCTTGTCACTAACATGACATGCACCCTTACAGCATCAGACATCATCTGAGTAGATCTGCCCACACCCTCCTATTATCATATGTTCAGTTTCCCTGAGACAGAAACTGTGTTACTTTATTCTACCCTTCCTTAGGATACTTACCCCCAACAACACTGGTTGCATGTCTGCAAAGCAAAAAGCGTTGTGATACTATTTTTTTTACATTGGGACTCCGGAATCTTAGCAATTATAGCTTCTTTCCCAGTCCACACAGCCATGTCATTTATAATGTATGCTGCACTTATCTGTCTCCTCTGGACATCACAGGTAAAATATGACTGAGATGCATCTTCCCAGCATTCTTTAACTTTTTCTTTGACTTGGCTTTCAAAGGCACTAACTCTTTTTTTTTCTCTACCCCACCAAATTCAGGTTTTTTACAACACTCCCCCACTGATCATTTCACGCAGAAATGGATGTGGCCAGAGTGATTGACATGCCTAGTCTTTGTCCACTGTTTCCAGCATCCCTGCTGGATTTTTCAGTCTTAGCATTTGGTCAAAACCCCTTTTGGGTATATTTTTTTTCTGTGAACTTTTTGCTGGAGAAAGGATAGAGTATACACAGAACTGCCAGTTATCTAGTGGGCCAGGGAGACTAATGGGACCCAGAAGGAGGTGGTCCTAAGTCTTGGTGCCAGTGGTTTGGATTGTACTTGTGTCTGGAGGTTTGATGGAATTGGCCAGGTGGTCCAGCAAGTTTGCTACTGTCTAGATGAGACTGGCTGCATGGGGAACTAGTGGGTCATCACATAGTCAATCACTGCCTCCACCACATGCTCCAGCTCAGGCTGAGCTAGGAATGGTGACTGGAGAGGGTTATCTTCATGGGATGGGATGGAACCCTTTCCAGAAGTTCTAGTTCACTGAACAGCCTCAGTCCAAGCCTCAGACAGGGCAGCAGCAGGAAGTGGCTCACACTTCTGTGTCCCTGATGGACTATGGTGACCTGTAGAATGGAAACAAATTGGAAGCATGACGTTAGTGATGAGGATGAAAAGGTGTTATGGGACATGTAGTCTGTCCAGAAAAAAGGCATAGGATGCAGCTTACAGCATGGAGCCTGTAATCTCTGCTGGCCCCTGTGGCAGCTAGTAGCTTTCTTTTCATGTTTCACCTGTGCTGACAGACAAGAAGGACATGGAAGCAATCACATTTGACATACAAATATGACTCACCTACAGATAACTGTGCAAATCTACAGCTCCACACACGTGCAAGCAAGGAGAAGCCTGAAATTAGTCCTGCAACCCAACCTGGAAGTAAAGAAGTGTGTGTGAAGAAACAACAGGTCAAGTGTCCATGTCTAGCAGAGTAATTCTACACTACCGCTGTTGTGTGCAAAGGAACAAAAACAGCAACACTAATGCTGTTAGGTATAGTAAACCAGACACAGCTGCACTAACACATTTGTGTGCAATGATGGAGAAACAGTGACAGCCTAAAAGTTAGGTACAATGAAGCAGAAACGTGAAATGATAGCCACAATTTGTCAAGGTATCAACCTTCTGTCCTGCCTCAAAAAAAAAAAAAAAACAGTGCTACAACAAAAAAACTTCCAACTTTCCAACTACAGCACAAACAATATAAAAACACTCACTCACAGCATTTAACTTGGAATATCATGGGATATGCAGAGGAAATAAGGAATTAATATTATGAATAGAGCTGTGAAAAACAGTAAATGTTTATTAAAGGTAGTACAGTACATGTACATAGCAGAAGGAGTAAATATTTACTATGGCATTCTGGATATTCTGGACATCATGACCTCACCTGTTGTTCCACACCCAGTAATCTTCAGAGTTTCGGTAACAACAGCATGTCTGTCAGGTCATACTAGGTGTCAACATTACTGAAATAGTCACTCTCTGAACAAGCTATGGAGGAGACAGAGCATAGTTTGCTCTCATTTGCTCACCAAGTATGCACATTCCATGGAGCACTAGCATAGGCAGCCATCTCCATGAATGCATGGCAAATGAAGATGTCAACATGATATTCATACACCATACACAGGGACTTGTATTGCTTGCAGTGAATCCCAGTGTCTCATGTGTGTAACTGACTTTACATGCACAATTTGCTTGAAAGAACAGATGTGCACAGGATACCAGTGAAATGCAGCAGAATGCATCTGCACCTTAAGTCACTGATGTGCTTCTGTAAAACATATAAATTCATAGACAAAGGCAGAGTGAAGAATCTTTTATTATATGTTTGGTGCAAATTAATGCTATTAGCAAATTTTATAAGTGGTCTGTTATTCTAGGAGACAAAATGCACATCGAGGAAAAATGCCTATATGATGTCTCTTTCCATATGAAGATGCTTCTAAAGTTGTTGATCTGTTAGGTGGTGGGGTAACATCAAGAAACTCACTAAAACTTGAAAAATACTATTAGGAATACTAAAACAGCCCATGAACCTAGGTTCGTATTCTTCTTTAGTTACGTTAGGAAACTAAGAAACAACACCCAGCATTGCTCAGAACTTATTCAAGGTGGCACCACCTACTCTGACCAAGTAGACATTGCTAACACACTAGCTAACAATTTTAGTGCAAACCCCTGGAGATGACAATCCAAGCCTCCCTTATCCCTGAAGCTGTCAGACCCCCCCATCATCACCAAAGAACATGTACTAAAGGTGCTCTCCAAGACTAAAAATACTTACTCCATAGTACCTGATAATATACCTGGCTGTTTAATAAACAGTACTAAACAAGTCCTGGGAGTGAATGCTCCTCAAACTCTTTAACCTGAGTTTAGACACTGCCTTCATCCCTGAGGTTTGGCGGGCAGCATATTGATGCTACTCCACAGGGTAGCCTCACCACTTACCCCAGGAATTACAGACCCATCATCCTGATAAGCCTTATTTGCAAAGCCATGGAATGCATATTAATGGACCTCATAAAGTACATTATTAAAAATCTCATCAAGCTAGACCATCAGCAGATTGGTTTTGTCAAAGGCAGATCACGTCTAATTAATCCAGTTAATTTCTTTGAAAGAGTAACACAAGTTGTTGAAAGTGGTCATATCGTCCACATGGCATACCTTCACCTGGCAAAGCCCTTTGACACCATACCCTTTTCTAATATTGTTAGCAAGCCTAATGCATTACAAATACATTTCTAAGTAGTAAGATGGCTAACAAATTGGCTAAAGAACAAAACTCACACAGTGCAGGTAGCAGGTGTTTCATCAAAGAGTATAAAGTTACTCAGTGGTATCTCACAGTGTTCCATGATGGGAACTCCTTTGTTTGATGTTTACTTTTCTGATCTCCAGACCATAAACCAAGACCTCTGGCAAATCAAGTCTGTGGATAATTGTAAACTGGAAGTCACTGTCAAATCACCCTCTGAGCTCAAGCCCTACAACAAGAACTTACAGCTGTAAATACTTGGTGTACTAAAATGGGTTTAAATTAAATGTTGAAAAGTGCAATATTGTTATATTTGGTAAGCTATCCCTACTATCAGCATACAACATAGACAATACCTAACTCTAAATTCAGACTGTTGTTAGAGACCTCTGGAACTTGGCCAGGTGGTCCAGCAAGTTTGCTACTGTCTAGATGAGACTGGCTGCATGGGAACTAGTGGGTCATCACACGCAGTCAATCACTGCCTCCACCACATGCTCCAGCTCAGGCTGAGCTAGGAATGGTGACTTTGGGAGAGGGTTATCTTCATGGGATGGGATGGAGACCCTTTCCAGAAGTTCTAGTTCACTGAACAGCCTCAGTCCAAGCTTCCTCAGACAAGGGGCAGCAGCAGGGAAGTGGCTCCCACACTTCTGTGTCCCTGATGGACTATGGTGACCTGTAGAATGGAAACAAATTGGAAGCATGACGTTAGTGATGAGGATGAAAAGGTGTTATGGGACATATGCAGTCTGTCAGAAAAAAAGGCATCTTACAGCATGGAGCCTGTAATCTCTGCTGGCCTGTGGCAGCCTAGTAGCTTTCTTTTCATGTTTCACCTGTGCTGACAGACAAAGAAGGACATGGAAGCAATCACATTTGACATACTAAATACTTGTGACTCAATCACAGATAACTGTGCAAATCTACAGCTCCTGCACACACGTGCAAGCAAGGAGAAGCCTGAAATTAGTCCTGCAACCCAACCTGGAAGTAAAAGAAGTGTGTGTGAAGAAACAACAGATTCAAGTGTCCATGTCTAGCAGAGTAATTCTACACTACTAGCTGTTGTGTGCAAAGGAACAAAAACAGCAACACTAATGCTGTTAGGTATAGTAAACCAGACACAGCTGCACTAACACATTTGTGTGCAATGATGGAGAAACAGTGACAGCCTAAAAGTTAGGGTACAATGAAGCAGAAACGTGAAAAGATAGCAACAATTTGTCAAGGTATCAACCTTCTGTCCTGCCTCAAAAAAAAAAAAAAAAACAGTGCTACAACAAAAAAACTTCCAACTTTCCAACTACAGCACAAACAATATAAAAACACTCACTCACATTTAACTTGGAATATCATGGGATGATATGCAGAGGAAATAAGGAATTAATATTATGAATAGAGCTGTGAAAAAAACAGTAAATGTTTATTAAAGGTAGTGAGTACATGTACATAGCAGAAGGAGTAAATATTTACTATGGCATTCTGGATATTCTGGACATCATGACCTCACCTGTTGTTCCACACCCAGTAATCTTCAGAGTTTAGGTAACAACAGCATGTCTGTCAGGTCATACTTCAGGTGTCAACATTACTGAAATAGTCACTCTCTGGAACAAGCTATGGAGGAGACAGAGCATAGTTTGCTCTCATTTGCTCACCAAGTATGCACATTCCATGGAGCACTAGCATAGGCAATGCATCTCCATGAATGCATGGCAAAATGAAGATGTCAACATGATATTCATACACCATACACAGGGACTTGTATTGCTTGCAGTGAATCCCAGTGTCTCATGTGTGTAACTGACTTTACATGCACAATTTGCTTGAAGAACAGATGTGCACAGGATACCAGTGAAATGCAGCAGAATGCATCTGCACCTTAAGTCACTGATGTGCTTCTGTAAAACATATAAATTCATAGACAAAGGCAGAGTGAAGAATCTTTTATTATATGTTTGGGTGCAAATTAATGCTATTAGCAAATTTTATAAGTGGTCTGTTATTCTAGGAGACAAAATGCACATCGAGGAAAATGCCTATATGATGTCTCTTTCCATATAGAGATGCTTCTAAAGTTGTTGATCTGTTAGGTGGTGGGGTAACATCAAGAAACTCACTAAAACTTGAAAAATACTATTAGGAATACTAAAACAGCCCATGAACCTAGGTTCGTATTCTTCTTTAGTTACGTTAGGAAACTAAGAAACAACACCCAGCATTGCTCAGAACTTATTCAAGGTGGCACCACCTACTCTGACCAAGTAGACATTGCCAACACACTAGCTAACAATTTTAGTGCAAACCCCTGGAGATGACAATCCAAGCCTCCTTTATTCCTGAAGCTGTCAGACCCCCCATAATCACCAAAGAACATGTACTAAAGGTGCTCTCCAAGACTAACAATACTTACTCCATAGTACCTGATAATATACCTGGCTGTTTAATAAACAGTACTAAACAAGTCCTGGGAGTGAATGCTCCTCAAACTCTTTAACCTGAGTTTAGACACTGCCTTCATCCCTGAGGTTTGGCGGGCAGCATATTGATGCTACTCCACAGGGTAGCCTCACCACTTACCCCAGGAATTACAGACCCATCATCCTGATAAGCCTTATTTGCAAAGCCATGGAATGCATATTAATGGACCTCATAAAGTACAATATTAAAAATCTCATCAAGCTAGACCATCAGCAGATTGGTTTTGTCAAAGGCAGATCACGTCTAATTAATCAAGTTAACTTCTTTGAAAGAGTAACACAAGTTGTTGAAAGTGGTCATATTGTCCACATGGCATACCTTCACCTGGCAAAGCCCTTTGACACCATACCCTTTTCTAATATTGTTAGCAAGCCTAATGCATTACAAATACATTTCTAAGTAGTAAGATGGCTAACAAATTGGCTAAAGAACAAAACTCACACAGTGCAGGTAGCGGGTGTTTCATTAAAGAGTATAAAGTTACTCAGTGGTTTTGTCAAAGGCAGATCACGTCTAATTAATCCAGTTAATTTCTTTGAAAGAGTAACACAAGTTGTTGAAAGTGGTCATATTGTCCATGTGGCATACCTTCACCTGGCAAAGCCCTTTGACACCATACCCTTTTATAATATTGTTAGCAAGCCTAATGCATTACAAATACATTTCTAAGTAGTAAGATGGCTAACAAATTGGCTAAAGAACAAAACTCACACAGTGCAGGTAGCAGGTGTTTCATCAAAGAGTATAAAGTTACTCAGTGGTATCTCACAGTGTTCCATGATGGGAACTCCTTTGTTTGATGTTTACTTTTCTGATCTCCAGACCATAAACCAAGACCTCTGGCAAATCATGTCTGTGGATAACTGTAAACTGGAAGTCACTGTCAAATCACCCTCTGAGCTCAAGCCCTACAACAAGAACTTACAGCTGTAAATACTTGGTGTACTAAAATGGGTTTAAATTAAATGTTGAAAAGTGCAATATTGTTATATTTGGTAAGCTATCCCTACTATCAGCATACAACATAGACAATACCTAACTCTAAATTCAGACTGTTGTTAGAGACCTCTGGAGCTTGGATTGATAATTTTCATTCCTTTGATCATCATATAATGACTGTCGACAGAAAGTGTCTATTTACCAGATGGCTGCCAAAGGAATATCATCCAGATTCAGAGAAGCTATTGCCCCATTATATTCAATATTGATTAAGCCAATTATTGAATACAGTGGCCCTTTTTGGATGTACCTCACTAAATATATCAAACAACAATTGTGAGGGATGCACTTATATCTCCAAATTGGAAGCCATGCACCCTCCAGCCAAGACCGGAATAGCTGGTCAAGAGGAGAAGGTCAACACCTGCACCACACCGCATGGAACACATAGCCCTCCAGAACACCCACCATCACAGCTCTCACATAAAATCACAAACCACATACCCACTTTCAAAGAGGCTCTCAATAGAAATCTACCCAAACAGCAGAGACCTCCAAGGCAAAAACGCACTCAACCACCCCAACACAGCACAAACCACAAGACACATAGCTCACCTACACAGTGTACCCCTCAACCTAAGCCCCTAAGGCAAAATAGCTTTCCCAATACACTAATCATAGGTGACTCAATAGTGAGGCACACTGATGGCCCACTACCTAGGTTGAATAAGGAGAAGGTAACAGTCAGCTGCCTATCAGGTGCCAGAATCTGGCACATAACACATGCACTCAGGTCACTCCACAACAAGTACAAGTAGGACTCTGTCAATGTCCATGTGGGTTTGAATGACCTGAGATGCACCTCTCTGGACTACATGAAAAGAGACATGGTGGAGCTCTCGGATTATGTGGCCCAGGCAGGTAAGACCCTATCCCTGAGCAGCATCCTACCATTGTCCAGAATGATACTGCAGTACAAGCAGAAAATGATTGACTTTAACAATTGGCTAAGGTTCTAGTGTCATTCTAAGGGGATCCAATATCTGTCTGCTTGGGATGACATGACTGACAGACTTCAGTGCTTTGCCAGAGATGGCCTGCATCTGTCACCCCTGGGTTTCTGTGTACTGGCTAATGCTCTTGCCACCCCTATAGTGCCTTTTTAGGTGGTGTTCCAAAGATGGAACTACCACCATAATAGCTACAAATAAATGCACTCCGAATGCTGCTCAACACTAGAAATCTAAATCTCAAGATGCACTTGCTGGAAGCACTCCTCAAAAAAGGAGAACATTGACATTTGTGCTGTAATGGAGACCTGGTTTAAAGCAGCAGAAAGCACCCCTGCACTACCAGGCTATAGCTCATTCCACACCTTTTGGCCCCAGAACTTGGACCAAAGCTCCAAAGGCAGTGGTGTTTCCATATTCATAAAGGATGTGCACACCTCTGGACTAGTAGCCCAGCATAACCCATCTGCGATACTTCAGGTACAACTAACCTTGGGCAAGACAGCAATTCAGGTTGTAGCCTGCTATAGGTCCCCAACCATGTCCCAAGACTCTCACTCCATGTTCCTAAGCACCCTAGAAACTATTAGCATCCAACCCAACACTCTCACACTGGGTGATTTCAACTACCCCTCCATTAAATGGGAAAACTACTCCTGCACCAATACACTGACCCAATGCTTCCTGGAATTCATCAGTTCCAATGCCCTGGACCAGGTCATTCTTATCCCCACTAGAGGAAGCAACATCCTTGACCTGGTTATTAATAACATAGGTAACCATTGCTACCAATAGTCAATTCCGCCCTGGTTAGATCCAACCACAAACTAATCACCATGGAAATCCACATCTTGCCCACACCTCCCACAAAGGTTGCCACCATGAAAAACTTCTCCAAAGCTGATTTTGGGCTCCTAAAAACAGAGGTGGCTAACTTCACAGCACCCGCAATGATGGAAAATAGTTGAATGACTACCAAATCATACACCAATGCATTGTATGAAAACGTACATAAATGCATGGAACTAGGCATACCCAACAGAACCAAGACGCTCTCCTCCAAAAAAAGGAGGCCAGTATGGTGGTCCCCTGCCATTAATAAACTCTGCAACAGAAGGAAGAAACTGTTGCAGAAAAATGTGAAGTTCCAAGACTGAACAAAACTCCCTTAGCCTCAGCAAAAAGTTGTGATCTCTCATCAAAATCTCTAAAGCCAGCTATGAAGGCAGAATTGCAGCAGACACTAAAAACAACCACAAAGCCTTCTATAGTTGTATCAAGAATCTCCACAGCAATACCCAGATTTAGTCTGAGTTACTGCACAATAGTATGTCCTATACTGAGCCAACAGATATTGCCAACATACTGGCTGACAGATTCAGTGCCAACTTTACCCCCCCCCCCCCAAAGGACCATTCACAATACTGGAAGAATGTCAGGCACCCAGCATTTCTGCAGCACAGGTTAAAGCTACATTGTCCAAGGCCAAGAATACAGCTTCCATGGAACCTGACACTATCCCTGGCTATGTTCTACATCAACTGCAAAATGAACTGGCATCACATCTATGTGCCCTGTTCACTCACAGCCTCACCTCAGACTTTGTCCTTACCGAATGGCGCACTGCTACAGTCATCCCTCTCCATAAAGAAGGAGCGACTACAGACCCTGAGAATTATCATCCCATTAGCCTGATGAGTCTGATATGTAAGCCTATGGAGCACATCATCATGGACCTAATTAACAATGATATAGGGAATCTCCAAACTCAACATCCCATGCAATTTGATTTTGTGAAAGGAAGATCATGCCTGCTCAACCTAGTTGACTACTTTGAGACAGTTACCAGAGCTGTGAGTGAGGGTAAGGCAGTTCATACAAAAACCTTGATCTGGTCAAAGCCTTTGATACCATTCCTCACTCAGGGAATTATTGATAAACTCACCAAAGTAGGCATCAAGCCCTACATCATTAGGTGGGTTGCAAATTGGCTGACAGATAGAACCCACAGTGTGAAAGTAGCGGAATCCAAGTCAGATTGCCAACCAGTCATGAGAGGAGTCCCACAGGGTTTGGTCCTGGGTCCTCTCTTGTTTGACATCTACTTCTCAGAAGTCTAGGCCAACACAGAGGGACACTGGCTGACCAAGTTCACAGATGACTGCAAGCTGGGAGCCATTATTAACTCCCTAAGTGATGCAGACATCCTACAGAAAGGCCTCACTGAGACAAATGACTAGTGTCAAAACCATGGCCTGAAGCTTAATGGAAAAAAATGCATCGTCATCCCCTTTGGGAAAAACTCAGTTCCCAATAATTACCACATTGATGGGAGCCCACTGAACACTGAAGGTGTTATAAGAGATCTGGGGACACAGGTTGACAACAACCTCTCCTTCGACCACCACATTGCCACTGTAGTTGCAAAGTCCTTCTATGTGGCACATTTCATTACCAAGGGTTTTGCATCCAGGAAAAAAGAGGTCATCATCTCTCTCTACTCTTCTCTCATTAGACCAATCATTGAGTATAATTCCACATTTGGCATGTACCTCACTATACACCTGCAACAGCTGGAGAGGTGATAAAAGTATCTCACAAAGAGTATCCTAGGCCTTAAACACATGTCCTACATGGACAGACTCAAAAAACTCCAGCTTTTCTCTGTCTCATATCATCTACTAAGAGGCGATCTCTGCTTGACTTATAAAGTCATGTCTGACCCAGCTCTGGTAGAAATGCAACATCTAAAGAAATCCCAGTCCCTCCACACCACACGCTCCAGAGACCTCAACCTCATTACCACAATCAACAGAACATGCTAGAGGGACAGGTTCATAACCCAAAGACTGCCCATGCTCTGGAATAGACTTCCCATACACATCAAGCAGAGCACCTCATTGGCCCTCTTCAAGAGAAATCTTGATAAGCGGATGGGAAATAGAAAATTCACTCCAGGGATCACTCCAGTGGCTCTACTTGATAGAGGCACTGGTAACCAATGTCAGGCAGCATGATGCCAGGGCACTTCTAAGTGCTAGGCTTGTAAAGGCTCCAGGGCCATTAGCCTAGTACACACCTATGAACCTATGAACTCCAGACATTCCTAACTAAGAAGATAACTGGCTAAAAATCCTAAGCTTCCAGAAAATACTGGAAGCACTGTCCTTGTTTTAAGTATCATATAAACTCTTCAGGGGAGATCTTTGCCTTGCCTTTTGAGCCATTACTGACCTAGTAGTCCTAGAATCTTTGGTATCTCCACAAATCAAATACTCCAACAAATACCATAATAAGGGATCTAAATCTTCACAAACAGATAAATAAAACAAGGAAGAGAGGTTCATTACACAGTGCCTTACCCACTTCTGGAATAGACTCACATTGCAAATTAAGAAGTGTGATACATGACCTTTCTTCAAATGGGGACTGGATGATTGGATGGGTATTTACAAATTCAGTCCTGGCTTGACAGATCTGGCCCTCCTTGAGAGAGGAGGCTCAGTCTGACAGTTGGTACTGGCAAGACACAAATGGTCATTAGATTATTACTTGTATATCCTATGATCCTAAGAACTTCTTCTGATATCTCTTTCACTGGCACTTTGCACACACAGGTGGCTGCTAGCAATTTGCCTGTGAAGCGCAACAAATTTCAACCTGCAGTATGCCTTTATACACAAGCTATATCCAGCTGTATGACGTTGCATCTGACAATGATAAATCACAACCCGCTTTCACTGATCCTCATTTGTATGTCACTATTACTATGCACTCATTAATCAGCATGTCTTTATTTGCATGCCATTATATGGCAGTTTGCATAGTGCTACATGGTTCTTTGAATTGTTGCTTACTCTGGCTTTCAGTATGGCTATAAGGACCACTTTATTTTTTTATTTATTTATCTTTTTGGCTTTTCGACTGGATTTATACTATATCTTATCATTTATAATAAATCAAGACAAGGAACAAAACTGCTACATTTTTTTAAATCTTTCATTACTGAAACTTATACGATGTCTGTGGTAAAAAATACCCCTCAAATAAGTGCAGCAGAATGTACTGTCTAATACTATTAATTTACTGACTGCCTGTCTTTCCTTCTTCCTGCCATATTACTGCAGTCAATTTCTATTCAAGTTAACATTCTACAATGACAGATGTGCGATTTATTCAGCTGTTAGCAAACCAGTCTACAAGTGCCTATTTTTAGGGGCAACCAAGGAGCATTCTCTGATTACAGGGTCAGCTCCCAAGAGCTTACAACAGTGTAGCAGAGGTATAATCCCTCTTTTTAACACTTACCTCAGCTTGTGAATGCTACTGAATGTTTGCACAGTGAATGCAGAACACAGGAAATTCCATAAAAGAGCTAATGGCACCTATAACACAGTAAATCTAGAAGTGGTGAGATCAGGAGAAGAACTTGTATATAATCACAGACAATAGCCATGGATATAGGTCCATTACTTTATTCTAGGCTAAAGAACACCAGGGTTTTTATAAACCTAGTTGTGGCACTCAACTCATTTTTTCCCCAAGTATCTTGGCCACCTTGATGGTGGGGTAAGTTAGTAATAAATTAGCAAAGGGATATGTGAGTGTTTACATTAGTTGGCAATTGATTTACTTATTGTCGACCTGTGTCCATCAGAGACATGAGGGCCAGAATGGGGGGGGGGGTAAATTTGTAATTTTCCATCCAGTCATCAAGGTTTTGTTTGAATATGGTCTGGGATGAATTCTACTTAATGTGCATGAGGGCTTATTCCATAGGGCAAGGATCCCTTGAAACACAGATCAGTCTCTCCAACATGTTTTATTTATGTTGCAGTCAAAGTTCAGGTCCATCAATCTAGTGTTTCTGGTGCTGTTTGTTTTGTGGATATGCAAGCTATACATCAGAGGTGGATCTGAGAATGCATTATATACCAGGCATAGACTGTCTCTCTGGCAGTGCAAGACTACAGTGCCTTCCACACAATTAACATACTATGTTAGTTTATTTAAGGATTACAAGTTTGTCTGAGTATGGGAGCCAATGTCTACATTGTCTTAAGATGCCCATATCTACAAAGCTGGCCACACAGACATTAAGAAATTGAGTATCCATGTTGTCAGGACCTATATTAGGGTTGGGCTATTATGGCTTAGGGACTTGATTTTACAGTGATCACTTGAGTGGTGTCTAAGGTTAAGTCTAGATGTTAGATATTGTTATGATCTGGTATTAGTGCTGTTCAACTCACTAACTAGCTGTCCTAAGCTTAGCTTTGTGCAAAGCCTATCTGTATTACAGGTTAAAGTCCTAAATACTAGCTTTTATAGTTGCATTTTACAAACTAACTGCTGTACCCTCTGGCCAAAAAACAACTGTGTTTTGAGACTCATGGAGTGCTTCCCAACTCAGAGAGACCAGTTAAACACCTTCTGCTATATGATGAATGATCCTTGAGTTTCTTAATGTAAAAGCACAGCAAAAGTAACTCTTGACTGCAGATTAAAACCAAACAACTATATCCCTCAGAAGCCCTCTGGCTGATGAAACAATCTCGCTTTAGCCTCCCTGTGTGTTTCACAACTTAGCAGATAAATTTACATTTCTACTGCCACTAGAAGTGCAGTCTCAGTCTTCTTAATGTAAAAACACACTTTGGTTATCCAAAAGGGAAAAGGTACCAACTAGCTAGAAGTGATTGTCATTCCAAGCTACCTTCCTGCTGCCACTAGAATTTCAGTCCTAGTCCTCTTAATGTAAAAACATATTTTAGTTAGCCAAAAGCAAAAAGGTATTAAAAACGAATCAAATAACTAGCTACAAGAAATTCTCACTTTAAGCCTTCCTTTGTGTTTTCCATCTCCAACATACCAGGTTATCTTTCTACCCCCACTTCAATTACAGGGCACAGTGTTCTTAATGTAAAAACACTTTAGTTAGCCAAATGTGAAAAGGTATCCAAAAAAAAAAATCAAACAAGCTACAACAAGTAATTCTCACCTAAGCCTTCCTATGTCTATCCCAACTCAAACAGACCAGGCTGCCTTTCTACTGCCACTAGAATTGCAGACCAAGTCTTCTTAATGTAAAAGCATACTTTAGATAGCCAAAGGTGAGTAGTTACCAGAAACAAATGAAACTAGCTAGAAGTAATTTCAAGGGCAGACAAGCCAGCACACACACACACACACACACACACACACACACACACACACACACACACACACACACACACACACACACACACACTTTGGGAAATTTCGAATTACACTACCAGACTAAGGGGTGGGCCTTCCCATTTTCATATGTCAGTATCCAGTAAGATGAGTAGAAAAGATAAGACTGGAAGGAGCTTTCAGGGCCAAATATACAGTAGGGGTGGGTAGCTTAGATGCCTCAAATTTTAAAAGCACAACAGAAAAGGGTGGTGGATGGGAAAAAATTCAGAGGAGAATTAGTAAAATGTAATAAAACAAAAACCCATTTAGAAATGATTAAAACACCTAGGCAGAGCACATAAACCACTTGAAAACAGAATACTATAAAGCACTGCAGCTATAAGAATGCCTTCAATTAATAGCTTTGACTTCAGATAGAAAGCAAACACAACATGAAGCAAACAAAATTGATTTAAATGGTAAGATAAGTGCAATAGTTTAAATATAGTTTAAATGTAATTCCCTAGATGCAAAATGTAGTCCACATGCTTTACTTTCAAGCTTCCAAACTTCCAGCAGTCCCTAGACTAAAATAGCTGACTGCCCGTGTAATGTAAAATACTAGGGGAGGGGGTGAGGCCAAAGCTGGCTTTTTGTTTTAAGTTTGAAGAGTTACTACAACACAAACTTAGATGAGCAATGCTAATAATTCACTAAAGAGCTCAAAAAATTACTATGGATACTGTAAAACCCAAATCAGTTTCTACTCGTGACTTCAGATTCATAAAAGAGATAGTAAAAAGTTAATAAAGCTTACTTTGAAATGATTTAAACACATTGGCAAAGCACAGAAACCACTTGAAAATATTTTACTATAAAGTACTGCACTTATAAAAATGCCTTCAATTAATAATTTTAATAGAACAAACACACGAGGAAGCACACAAAAACAAATTTAAAAGGTAAAATAAGTACACTGTTTTAAATATAGTTTAAATGCACTTCCATGGATGCAAAATGTAGTCCAAATGCTTTGTTTTTAAGCTCCCAAGCTTTCAGCAATCCCAAGACTAAGATGTCTGACTGTGTGTGTAATGTAAAATACTGGGGGATGGGGGCTGGTTTAATTATTACAAGATGTAATTACAAGTCACATAACTGGCCAAAGCTGGCTTTTTGTACAAGAACACCCATCACAGCAGTACACCAGTATTAACACCCCAGTGCACAACTCCAGGATTACAGTGACGATGTTCTACATTGCCCCAAAGCTGTATTTCATATATAATAGTATGTAACATATCTCTCAACTTTCTGTATTTTTAGCAGAATCTCCAGATTTTTGCTTCATATTTTGATGTGTTATTCATACAATTTAAGGTTTTCTGGCAAATCACTGAAGACTGCAGTCACTAAATAATGACATACATTTGATAACAGCAAAAAAAGGTCTCCTGCACGGTGGAAATGCATGGCTCAAAGAACAATACGAACCAAACAAAACAGAGCCAGCATACAACAACCAGTGAAATCCTGTACCATTTATTTGGTAATAACCAAAAAATACACAGACCGGTTTCGGCCGGATCAATACACAGCCTTCATCAGTGTAAAGTGAAAATAGACTGTAAAACAAACCAGAATATATACAACCATCTACAGTGTGATTGGTGGATTCAAAATTGCTCATCCAGACCTGGTGGGAACATACAACCCAATTGTACAATCCATTTTTTCTCTTTTGTGTTTAAGATAGAATGCCATCCTGTCTTATTGCTCATATTTCCTCTGATAATATCTATGATCATGAAGGAGAAATTGGCAGAACGATGTGTTAGGTGATGTTTGTATAGTGCATTGTTGATTCTAAATGTTTAATGTTACTAATGCGTTCAGATATTCTCATCCTCATGGGCCTGGAAGTTTGGCCCACATAGGATGAGCCACAAGAACATGTAGCCATATAAATCACCCATTTGCTACTGCAATTCCCAAAAAACTTAAGATCGTATACTGTAGAACAATTCCTACTGGAAAATTGTTTGGATTGTATCATTCTAATGCAATTAGAACAGTGACCACAAGGGTAACAGCCTATAAGTGGTTCACCAGTCAGGGTGGTCTGAAATGATTGGGGATGCTGGGAAGTGATATTGTGTTTGAAATGATTGAAACAAGAACCTAAATTTTTCCTTTTGCGAAATGAGAATAGACAATGGTTAGGGATGATGTTGACAACATCATGATCATATTGTAAAATGTTCCAGTGTCTGTTTACTGCGTGTATAAGTTTGTCAGAATTCCGAGCATATGTAGTGATGAACCTAAGCGGAGCAGAATTACTTTTGGAACGGGATTGATAACTTCAAAAGTCTTGTCTATCTGATGAACTAACCAAATTCCTGGCACTGGAGACATATCCCATGCCATACCCCCTGGATCTGAATCTATTGGTGAGATCATTACTATGTGTTTGAAAAGTGGATTCATTGGAACAAATCCGTTTAATATGAATAAATTGAGATTTGGGGATATTCCGGACAACATGTGGAGGATGGAAACTTGAAACATGTAGTATTGTATTATATTCAGGATGTTTCCTGTATACTTCAGTGCCTAAAGTATTATCAAGGAGTTTGGTGATGAGAACATCAA
The DNA here is from genome assembly GCF_019279795.1 of Protopterus annectens. Taxonomy (NCBI): domain Eukaryota; kingdom Metazoa; phylum Chordata; order Ceratodontiformes; family Protopteridae; genus Protopterus; species Protopterus annectens. The sequence goes on from NC_056743.1 coordinate 736,253,341, forward strand.
GAAAAGTGATAGAATGTCTGTCAAAAATTACTATGGATACTGTAAAACCCAAATCAGTTTCTACTCGTGACTTCAGATTCATAAAAGAGATAGTAAAAAGTTAAAAAAGCTTACTTTGAAATGATTTAAACACATTGGCAGAGCACAGAAACCACTTGAAAATATTTTACTATAAAGTACTGCACTTATAAAAATGCCTTCAATTAATAATTTTAATAGAACAAACACACGAGAAAGCACACAAAAACAAATTTAAAAGGTAAAATAAGTACACTGTTTTAAATGTAGTTTAAATGTACTTCCATGGATGCAAAATGTAGTCCAAATGCTTTGTTTTTAAGCTCCCAAGCTTTCAGCAATCCCAAGACTAAGATGTCTGACTGTGTGTGTAATGTAAAATACTGGGGGGTGGGGGCTGGTTTAATTATTACAAGATGTAATTACAAGTCACATAACTGGCCAAAGCTGGCTTTTTGTACAAGAACACCCATCACAGCAGTACACCAGTATTAACACCCCAGTGCACAACTCCAGGATTACAGTGACGATGTTCTACATTGCCCCAAAGCTGTATTTCATATATAATAGTATGTAACATATCTCTCAACTTTCTGTATTTTTAGCAGAATGTCCAGATTTTTGCTTCATATTTTGATGTGTTATTCATACAATTTAAGGTTTTCTGGCAAATCACTGAAGACTGCAGTCACTAAATAACGACATACATTTGATAACACAAAAACTATTATTCTAGAAACTTTCTAAGTTTTTAGAAGCAATATTTAAAATCCATACATAGTTTTGGGCATTTGTCCCCCCATTATTTTAGGCTTTGTCCAGATTTCTGAGCAATGAGGTTAAGAGATATGGTGTGCATTCACCTGGTCAGTATGCAACATATATGTATCTACCTCATCATTTACAAGTTCACTCCAGTGGATGCTGTCCCAACTCTCCCTTTTATGTCATAAAGAAAACTTTGTGCTTCCATACAAATCGTGTTAATGAGGGTCATTAGGTATGCTTGTTGTGTTACCACTGAAAGTGCTATGGAATTTTATTTTTCTCAGGCATATGGCAAATTGCCTATAGGGAGAATTTGACAGATCAGATAATGAGGAAACAAATATCATCAATAGTACTTATGAATATGAGTTTGTGCTGTACGTTTTGTGCAACACGTTACTATTTTCTAAGCGGAAATGAAAAGTAAGTGTTGAGATATGTACAGAGCCAGGGTAGCTGCAAAGAAATTTGTGATTTGTGTGCCTGTGATATGAAGGCTATATGCTGCCTTATGCTTGTCTTTGTAACAGATATTAAACTTATGCACAAAAGCACCCCGACCTATAATTTGAAGAATATGGCAAGGGTCGTACCACACTGTCTTCGGACAAACAACATTTATTATTGGACACTGGTGCACTTTTACAATCCTTGTTATGTGGATGGAATAGGGCTATGTTTATAAGTTTAAAATTAACTGGGTTTGGAGGTTGGTGAGATTACTGTCTGTCCAGCTTATATGAAGTAGCTAGTGAGAAAGTAGGCACTTAGAAAAGATGTGTGAGAAATGATCTGGCTAGCTGAAAAGGATATCCTTTACGCCATTAAGAAGACTTTAGTCAACTATTGAGTAACAACAGGGAGCACATTTTCTAATAAAACTGCTGCTGATAGAAGGTGTCTATATCTTTTTTATAGTATGTGTCTCTCTCATATTAAATATACTACTTTATATTGTCGAAAAAACACTTATGTGAAATTCAAAACATCAAGACCACAGAGATTTCTGGATTTTGTAAACACAAACTCCCTGAACCAGTAAGTCAATACACCCACCAGGGGTGCAGCCAAACTGGATCTGGTCCTCAATAATATATAAGAGTGATGCACATCCCCTACTGTAATATCTTCCTTGGCAAGGTCAGACCACAAAATGGTCTCATTTGAAGTAAAAATAAAACCTGGACCCCCAGCTACATCTGTAATATTCAGGAACTACTCTAAACCTAACCTCCTGCTATTAAGGGATAACCTGGCAAAATGCCAAGACCCCATAAACCCTGAGAACACTGCTGCCTATGCATAACTATTCAAAAAAACCCTGTACAAGCATGTTAATAGCTGCATATAGGCAGCTGTACCCACCAGGAAGTACAGAGCTAACTCAAAAAACAAGCCACCCTGGTGGAATTGCAAAATCAATAGGCTGTATAACAGAAGGAAGAAAAAACATAAATCATGATAAAAATGAGGAGGTACAGTACCCAGCAGGATAAAAATACTCTCATCAAACTAAACAAGCATCTCAGAGGACAAATAAAGTCTACCAAAAAACAAATTTGAGGTGAATTTGGCCTCCCAGGATAAGGACAACCACAAGGCATTCTTTAGCTATGTCCTCAACCTCAAAGGGAATACACAAATTTGTGCAGAGCTCATTGTAAATGGATCCACCTATACTGAGCCCGAAGATATACCAAACCTACTGGCCAATAAATTTAGCTCCAACTTTACCCCTCTCTCCCCCTCAACCTTCCCTCAGGAAATATTATCAAATACAACAATCCCTAGGGAATGGGTCCTTAGTGCTCTCTCTAAGGCCACGAACACTGCATCAATGGGCCCAGACAATATCCCAGGATGCCTTCTACATAGCATGAAATATGACCTATCAGGGCCTCTGGAATTGCTATTTCACTATAGCCTCAAAACAGGCTTTAGGCCTCGTGAATGGAGAATAGCAACAGTCATCCCTCTGCACAAAGGTAGGCCATGTACAGAATCTGGAAACTACAGAATCATAAGTCCCACTAGTCTTATATGTAAATCCATGGAAAGAATTATCATGGGAATGATCAATAGTGATATAGTAAACCTCCAGACACAGGACCCAACCAAGTTTGGTTTCGTCAAGGGCAGATCATGCCTATTCAACCTGGTGGACTTCTTTGAGAAGGTTGCCAAAGCAATGGATGAGGGAAAAATGGTTCACACTACCTACCTTGACCTGGCCAAGGCATTTGACACAATGCCCCACTTGGGCACTGTTGTCACACTCAAGAGGTTAGGTACAGACTTGTATGTCACCCAGTGGATAGCGAACTGGCTCACAGACAGGACCCAGAAAGTTAGAATTAGGGAGTCCACCTCTACAAAGAGACCAGTCACAAGTGGAGTCCCTCAGGGATCAGTCCTTGGACCGCTCCTTTTTGGCATTTACTTCTCTGAAGTCAAGGCCAATGTCAATGGTCTCTTGCGGACTAAATTTGCAGATGATTGCAAATTAGGAGCTGTCATTGAATCCCACATCCCACACTGACACAAATGTTCTCCAGGAGGGGCTGACACAGACAAGCAACTGGTGTCAGTGCCATGGTCTAAAACTAAATGCTAAGAAATACATAATAGTATCCTTCAGGAAATCATCCACCTCTGGTAACTATCATATTAACAGCACACCCCTTAGAGCTGACCCAGTAGTCAGGGACTTAGGGACACACATAGATAGTAATCTAGCCTTTGACCATCACATGTCTACAGTAATGAAGAAATCATTCTATGTTTTGCAACTTATAAATGAAGGAATTTAAGTCCAGAGAAGTCATTGTTCCACTGTATTTGGCATTCATCAGACCTATCATTGAGTACAATGCCCCCTTTGGTATGTACCTAACCAGGCACATCCAACAATTGGAACGTCCAAAGAGGTTACTCACTAAAAGAATACAGAGGTTAAGTAAAATGTCCTATGCAGACCATCTCAAGGCTCTATCCCTGTATTCTGTCTCCTACAGGCTTTTGAGGGGAGATCTATGCCTGACATACAGGGCACTGTAAGACCCCTCTCTGATGGACCTCCTGCATACCCACAAAGCAAACAGCACCAGAATTACCCATTCTAAGGACTTGAACCTTGCCTGTGATATAAATAGGACCTGCTGGAGAGACAGCTTTGTATACCAGAGATTACCCCATCTCTGGAACAGGCTGCTCATCCAAGTGAAGCAGAGGTCCTCCCGAACCCAATTCAAGTGCAACTTGGAAAATTGGAAGGGGAATAGAAAATTCATCTCTGGTTTGGCACCTATATCTCTAATGGACACAGGCAATCTGTAAATGGTTCATCTCCCAGGCCCTAGCTTGTAAATGATTCATCTCCCAAGCCGCTGCTTACACTTATCAATGGTATCAGAACTTGTCAGAGATTTAGGATGCATGGCTAGGCTTAAAAAGGCCCTTGTGGTTGTTAGCCAAGTAAACACCTATGAACCTATGAACTTTGCCCAAATGGGATGTTACTGAGCACCAGAAACATTGCAATTTCACTCTGGGAAACAGACTACTTGTCCACCAACATAGAAAAAACAAACTGAAGCAAATCAAACCCACCCATGTGGGGTGCTACACCCCCACCCCCCCATGTGTGGGCTGTGCCTCCCACACCCCCATTAACTAAATATACCAAGTCTGAGATTGCACTATAGCAGAGGAAAGTGCAAAGTTCAACATGGTGGCCTAGTGCTTCGTTTCCTGGGTGTTTGATAATATGCCATTTCGGCAAAGTGGTCTTGACATTTTGAATTTCACATAAGTGGCTTTTGACAGTATAAAGTAGAGCCATATATATATATATATATATATATATATATATATATATATATATATATATATATGTATGTATATACATATTTGTTCATGTGTCTCTGGTAGTGAGGAAATCATTCTATGTTGCACAACTTATAAACAAAGGTATGGCATCTAAGTCCAAGGAAGTCATTGTTCCACTGTATTTGACATTTATCAGACCTATCATTGAGTACAATGCCCCCTTTTGTATGTATCTAACCAGGCATATCCAACAAATGGAATGTCCACAGAGGTTCCTCACTAAAAGAATACAGCGTGCAAGTAAAATGTCCTATGCAGACTGCCTCAAGGCCCTATCCCAGTATTCTGTCTCCTATAGGCTTTTGAGGGAAGATCTATGCCTAGCATACAGGGCATTGTCAAACCCCACTCTGATGGATGTCCTGCATATCCACAAAACAAACAGTGTCAGAATTACCCATTCTAAAGACTTAAACCTTGCCTGTGCTATAAATACGACCTGCTGGAGAAGCAGGTATGTATCCCAGAGACTACCCTGTCTGTGGAACAGGCTCCCCATCCATGTGAAGCAGAGTTCTTCCCTATCTCAATTCAAGTGAAACTTGAACAGTTGGATGGGCAACAGGAAATTCATCCCTGGATTGGCACCTATGTCTCTAATGGACACAGACAACTTGTAAATGGTTCATCTACCAGGCCCCTGCTTGTAAATGTTTCATCTCCTAAACCCCTGCTTACACTTATCAAGGGTTTAGAACTTGTCAGAGATTTGGGACGCATGGTTAGGCTTAAAAAGGCCCTTGTGGTCGTTAGCCTAGTAAACAGCTATGAATATAAAAGCACATTATTTGACACAAGTAAAAGACTTGTTAACTTTCCTCTATTGCACATAACTAACCCATATGGTCTGCCTTAGTCAGTAGTCACATTACAAAAATATTTAAGGACAGCACTTCACCCAATCCTCTCTTTCCTACCTCCCATCAAGTGTAAAGGTACTCAGACAATTCAGAGTAGCATATAAAATAGCTCACCTTCAAACATTAGATGGCAAATGCCAGATGCCAGATGAGCTATTTCCCTAAATTTCCCTAAATGTACTTCTTCCTTGACTAAAATATGGCCTTCCATTCATAGTACCCATTCCAATTGCAATATAAACATACTACAAAAGACTGAAAATAAAATTCAAAGATTTGTTCACCACAGCTCTCACAGTGAACAGCACTGCCTCACAATTGGCTCCCAGTACGCACCAGGCTATCCCTCCTCCTTAATGCACTCACTTTTAAGTTAATCAGTGGCAACTGTTCCATCTAAAAAGAAAGCTTCTTTTTAGAAGCACATCATACTCTCTATGAAACTTCAATAACACTCTACTAACTAGACCCCCTTTCACTTTAACTATGGCAGAAAACTAATTTGGCAAACTTGTACTTATGGCCTGGAACTCAATTTCAGAAAACATTAGAGCTGAACCTAACCTTCAAAGCCTCAGTAAACAACATATAAAATACCTCATATAAAGCTCACAGCACACTTGCTTTGATAACCTTAGAGAAATTACCCCTACACTCAGCTAATGTTTTCCTAATGTAAACAGATAGCTAAATGCTCCTGACTATTCAACAACCTTGCTGTTCTCTTTCCCCCCTTTCACTACATCTCTGTTTTCTTCTGTGCAAATTCCCCTGACCCATTACCTTTTATTCTCATGCCATTGCCTTCTCTTTCTCATCGCTTCTGATTCTACTATACTCCTCTTTTTCACAAAATCATGTTGTGATCTCTCCCTGTTATTGTGCTCAGGGCCGGCTACAGGTAAACTGACAACCCATGTGAAAGGGTCCCCATTCCCTAACCCACCCTGGCTTACTCTCACTATCCAGATTAGATTTTGTTGTTCCTTTTTTCACAGAATGTGCTACTCTTCATTTTTTCCCTGCAGTTATTCATTCAATATGTTATATCTACGTGAGGCTACACTCTGCAAACTGTGGAGGAGACAACTGCAATAAGCAGCCCCCAGAAGCCATAGGGGTTCAATATGCTCTGATCTGCATTTTAGAGATTTTTTACACTTTTTCATCCAACGATGGCCTGACTGTAAACCATAATTAAGAAAAGAAATTCAGTGTTACACTTCAACTTTTCTTTTTTCTGCCTTCTTTTAACACATTCTTACTGCCTAAGACTATCCTATAATAACTAAATTATGCTGGGGGTGTGGGCTGCTAGACACACAGAAGTCTTGAGGTTATACATGCTCTGAGGGGTATTTTAGAGATCTTTTTCCAAACCTTTTAATCAAATCATGCCCTGAACAAATATCATGTCTACAGAAAAGTAATTCAATTCTTGATTACATTTTCTAAAGATTATGTATATGTCTGTTTTGAATGTTACTACTAACAAGTAGTGACAAACTTTAGGGAGCAGGGATTGCTACTTTTTGTGTTTTCTAAACAAGGATACAAAACAGTAGTAAAGAAAATACAAAATGTTAAATCCTTTGTGATTTCCAGGATGGTATGAGCCTAGCATTAAGCGGCATTTTAAATTCTCAAAGGATGATGCCATAATACAAACAGAAGATGATTGACTTTAATAATTGGCTTAGCTGCTAATTGCATTCTAAGGGGGTGGAATATTATAATATCCAATCGCTTGGTCTGTAATGCTAATACCTGGTTTTGTTGGTGGTTTGGGTTGGCCCCGGGGAGCCCGGGCGAAAAAGCAAATAATTATTAATAGTATTACCCACACACCCAGAAGTGTTTTATACCATGACATTATTTAAGAAAATAAACAATTAAAACTTTGTAACTAATAAAATTACGAATGGAGAAAAAACACAGCTGAGGCCGAAAGAAACTATTACTTTTCTTAAATAATGGCATAGTATAATGCCTGTTTACTGCCCTTTCAGAGTTGGGAGTAAAAGCAACGGAGAGAGCAATCTGGCTTTTTTACCAAGAGTTGTAGAAAGCATGATTTTTTACAGCTTAAAACAGTCAAAAATAAGCAACTTAATTATTTAGCTTGTTTGTTTTTTAGTTAACAACATAACTATTGTTAAACATAAAAAACAACGGAGATCTTATAAACTCAACAAACATAGCGACATTAAAAATGGTTTTAATGGGTTTAACATAGAATGGAAATTAACAAATGATAAGCTTTAAAATATCTCACGTTTTAAAACTTGTTTAAACTTGTCTTAACCTGTTAAAAAAGTATGGTATAATTGTCAGTATGGAAGGAGATGGCAAACAGACTACACTGCTTTGCCACTGATGGTCTGCCCCTTTTCCTTCTAGGATTTTGAATATTAGCTTATGCATTTTCCTCGCCCATAGTGCTTTTTTTAGACAATGCCAAACTGAAAGAACTTCCAATATAAAAAATCAAAATAAAAAAAATCTAAAGATGTTACTGCTCAGTGCTGAGAGTCTAAGCAAGAAACTCCTGTACCTACAAGCTCTCCTCATTCTAGATAATGCTGACGTCTGGGCAGTCACTGAAACATGGCTTAAAGCCTCGGAGAGCACACTGGCAGCGCAAGGCTATAATGCCTTCTACACATCTAGACTAGCTATTACACAGACAGGGAGTAAAGGTTGAGGTGTCTCGATTTACATAAAAAATAAATATATCTCAAGGCTGGTCAAATAGGACAATGCTCCTGAACTTTTCCATGTCAAAATCACCATAGACAAAATCCCATACCACTTCCGTGCAAACTCTGAGTCCCCTTGTATGACTCAGGAAACTCATAACATGTATTTAAGCTTAGTGGAAACACTTACCATCCAACTCAATACCATATTCATGGTCAACTTTAATTTCCCACAATTAACTGGGAATCATATACAGGATCAAACATACAGGTACAGAGATTTATGGAGTTTGTAAATACAAACTCCCTGGACCAAATTATCAATATGTTGACCAGGGCTGCAGGCATACTGGATCTGGTCCTTTCTAATATGGGAGAGTGCTGCACACCCTCTAGTATAATGTCTTCTCTGGTAATATCAGACCACAAAATGGTCTCCTTTGAAGTAAAACCCTATAAGAGTATGTTAATAGCTGCATACATGCAGCTGTACCCATCAGGAAGAAGTACAGAATGAGCTCAAAAAGCAAGCCACCATGGTGGAATCACAACATTGGTAGCCTGTATAACAGAAGGAAGAAAACCATGGCAAAAATTAGGAGGTGCAGCACCCGCAGGATAAAAACACTCTCATCAAACTTAACAAACAACTCATATGACAAATAAAGTCAACCATGTCACAAAAGGAAATATTGTCCAGCCTAGCTATCTGGAATTTTGTAAATAATTATATGTCATTTTTGAATATTAATATGATTTATATAGAAGTGTGATAGAGGAAGATACTGCCAGCACAGCTGTCTGGAATTTTGCAAATGATTATATTTTAGTTGTGAATGTCAACATGATTCATATGTTTGTGTTACAAATGTATTAGAACTGTATGTTATGTATATATCAAACTGCTGGTACAGAAGTGTGTGTGAAAAGGGTTTGTACAGTACTGAGCTTAAAGATGTATCCACAGTGTACCCTACTGGAAAAAAACAGAAATGTATATAAACTATTGTAACTGTGTAAATGTATATATTATAGTAGTGGGAACTGGAACATAAAAGGTTAACTTGCAAAACTTCAAGAAAATAGTTGAAATTAAATTGTTTTATAACTGTGCCATAAAATATGGTTTCAATGCAGCAAGGAGACAGGATGTTTAAAATTCGGGAGCCATCTGCATTGTTTTGTAAGTGTTGTATTATTTTATGTCTTCCAGCAGCTGTAAACATCTGAGGGATATGTATTTTCACAGGGAGATGCTAAATGCTAGCAGTTTCTAGCAATGAAAGTTTAGCTTGGGAACTAAACTCAGATGACAAGACGTAATGTCATCCTGCAAGTATCCCAGCAGCAATATTTGAGATATTAATTTAAGAACTCTCTGAGAGAGGTAAAGCATCCTGTATTTGTCTTTGACCTGACAACATCAGCTGGAAAACCCACTCACCACATCTGCCTGCACTGTAAGTAATTTAACTAGGATACAGTAATTTATTTTAGATATAGTCAAGAATATAGCTGAACCTAATTTAGACATTTTCTTTATTTACTTGAGACTGTCCTGCAATATTGTTTTAAATATTTCCCATGATTTTGAACTGCGATTGTTTACTGAGCATTTTCTTGTCCTTTTATTATTATTAAATATATTTAAACCTTTCAATTGTGACTGATCTGGCTAGAGATATTTAAGCTCTTAGGGTACTTGAATATCTATTTGGTGATACTGTGCAGGCCATTCCTAATAGTCTTGCCTTTGGTCAAACTACCATTTGGATTAGTAGTAATATTACACAGTAAGATTGGACAACTTTTGTTAAGGGCCTTAAAGTAGCTGATAAGTAGTGGCTGGTGGCAGTGAAAACTACCTTATAGTCTGGGCAGAAGGGGCATAGCTAGTAAACCTGTGCCAGCCTTTCCCAGGTATGTATGTGTGTGTGTGTGTGTGTGTGTGTGTGTGTGTGTGTGTGTGTGTGTGTGTGTGTGTGTGTGTGTGTGTGTGTGTGTGTGTGTGTGTGTGTGTGTGTGTGTGTGTGTGTGTTTGTGTGTGTGTGTGTGTGTGTGTGTATGTGTGTCAGCTACTTGGGCAGGGACACAAAGCACTGGTTGGATAGAGATGGTGCTGGAGGTCTTAGTTTGGCCACTCAGCTGAGATCTAAACCCTATAGCTGTGCCAGTGGGGAGTCTTACTGAGGATCTGGAGAAAGAGGTAAAAACCAGCCCCAGACTGACTGTGGTCTCTGTGTGCTCTTAAGGGAAACTGCACTTTACTGTGTGTGTACTTGTCATCCTCCAAGTGTGTACATCCCCCACTGTTGCCAATAATGAGGACTGAGGCTCCATGATTACTGGGCCAGTGATGGGGCGTTACACATACAAAAGCCAATTTTGAAGTAAATTTGGCTTCCCAGGCAAAAGACAACAACAAGACATTATTTAGCTATTTCTGCAATTTCAAATGCAGTACACAATTATTTACAGAGCTCACTGTTAATGGCACCACCTATACTGAACCAGAAGAGAGAGCAAACTTACTGACAGACAAATTTAGCTCTAACTTTGCCACTCTCTGTCCCCCTCAACTTCCCTTCAGGAAATAACTTCAAATATAAATACCGCTACTGTCAGTAGGGGACAAGTACTCAATGCTGTCTCTAAGGCCAAGACTACTGCATTGTTGGGCTCAGACACTATCCCAGGATGCCTTCTAAATAGCATGAAACATGACATATCAACCCCCCAGAAACTGCTATTTAATTATCGCTTCCAAACAGGCTTCATGTCTCATGAATGGAGAAGAGAAACAGTCATCCCTCTGCACAAAGGTGGGTCACCTTCAGACCCTGGAAACTACCGACCCATAAGTCTCACTAGTCTCACATGCAAAGCCATGGAAAGAATTATCATGGAAATTATCAATAATGACATAGGAAACCTCCTGACACTGGACCCAACCCAGCTTGGCTTCATCAAGGGCAGGTCATGCCTATTCAACCTGGAAGACTTCTTTCAGAAAGTCACCACAAGAATGGATGAGGGCAAAATGGTCCGCACTGCCAACCTTGACCTTGCCAAGGTATTTGACAAAATACCTCACATAAGCATTGTTGATAAACTCAAGAAGTTAGGTATATACCCTAATGCCACCCAGTGGATAGCCAGCTGGATCACAGACAGGACTCAGGATTTTTTTTTAATATTGGGGAGGCCACCTCTACAAAGAAGCCAGTCAACAAGCAGAGTCCATCAGCTCCTTTTTGGCATTTACTTCTCTCAGGTTAAGATCAATATCAAGGACCTCTGGCTGACCAAATCTGCAGATGATTGCAAATTAGGAATAGTCATAGAATTCTGCACTGACACTAATGTTCTCCAGTAAGGGCTGACACAGACAAATAAGTTCTGTCAGAACCATAGAGTAAAACTAAATCCCAAGAAATCCATAATAGTATTTTTTGGGAAGTCATCCACCCCTGGAAGCTATCATATTGATAACATACCCCTCTGAGTCGACCCAGTAGTCAGGGACTTGAGGACCCAGGTAGACAGTAATCTAGCCTTTGACCATCATGAGTCTACAGTAGTGAGGAAATCATTCTATGTTGTGCAACTTATAAACAAAGATATGGCAGCTAGATCCAAGGTGGTCCACTGTATTCAGCATTCATCAGACCTGTCATTGAGTGCAACACCCCCTTTGGTATATACAAATACAATTGTATGGTAGGCACATTCATCAACTAGAACATCCACAAAGTTTTATCACTAAAAGAATACAGGGCATAAGTAAAGTGTTCTTTGCAGACTGCCTCAAAGCCCTATCCCTATATTCAATCTCCAACAGGCTATTAAGGGGAGAGCTATGCCTGGCACACAAGACATTGTTGGACCGCACCTTGATGGGCCTCCTACATAACCACAAAGCAAACAGCACCATAATTACCCATTCTAAAGACTTAAACCTTCTCTGTGATATAAATAGGACCAGTTGGAGAGATGGGTATGTATCCCAGTGATTACCCCTTCTCTGGAACAAGCTCCCCGTCCATGTAAAGCAGAGCTCCTCCATAACCCAAATCAAGTGTAACTTGAACAATTGGATGCAGAAGAGTAAATTCATCCCTGGTTTGGCACCTATGTCTCTAATGGACGCAAGCAGCCTGAACATGACTTGTCTCCCAGGCCCCTGCTTGTTAATGTTTCATCTTCCAAGCCTCTGCTTTCACTTATCAAGGATATCAGAACTTGTCTGAAATCTGGGTTGCAAATCTAGCCTTAAGAAAGCCATAGTGGTCATTAGCTTAGTACACACATATGACCTTATCAAGCGTGCTCTCTTTCAAAAACACACATAATGCTTTGGAGTTGCTAAAAATGAAATTATTATTTCAGAAACTGCAGAGAAAACAGACATCAGTTTTCATCTTTCCACCAAATCAAGGATTATCCCAGTATGCATTTCAGCTTTTTCAGCTCAGTGTCTGAGAGAAAACTACATCTACAGCAAGGATGAAAAGTACAATGTACAATGCAGATTATTTTCTAAACACTACATTGCATACATTTATTGTTGCTATAATACTGAGCTTTTTGGAACAGCTATAAATCCATTATACAACCAGATACTAAAAGCTTAAGAGGAATTATGTCTCTAGACAATACTAGAGAATTCCTCTTGTAAACATTTTACCAGATGAAGCCAGCTTGCAGCTGTATCACGAGGCAGTTGTATTTTCTTGCACAGTACTTGTCTGTCTGATAGTAAATTACATCTAATAAGCTCTCTGCAATGTACACCATCAGCTGAAGTGACAGAAGCAAAAACACAGTCACTGCAGAGCCAGCATCACTGTAATGTTACACATGAAATAAGATATGGGTTAAGGTAGCCTTTGGAGTTGTAGAGTGAATGAAGAAGTGCAGGCAGGGTAGTAGGACATATGAGTGGCAGCTGAAATGGGAATGATTCAGTTATACCTTAACACAGTATTATTTCACAGCTGAAGGTGAGGGTGCTCTGGTATAAGTAGCTGCTGTCAGGAGTATGGATTAGTTCAATGAAAGGATTCAAATGTACATGAGACAGATGGAAAAAGGGATGGAAGCATAGCTTTCAACCTCTTAGCTCAAGAATCAAGAACAAACACGAAAAATAATGGAGAACAAAGACCCAAATGGACAGATTTTAAATATTGCTCTTATATTCTTAGAAAGTTGCTAGAATAACAATGCTTCCATTTATATGCATCTTCTGAAGAATGTGATTTCTGAAACTCAGACCTCTGTTATTATTTGTTGATTACAATCCTATAAGATTTGAGAGAAAATCACACATTTTATGAAGAACAGTCCAAAATATGAGGTAAAAATCAATGGCATTCTGAAATTGAGGACACTGTGAGTTATGAGGACAATAATAGAGGATGCCATGTATGAGTCCCCAAACAAAGCTATTATGCACTAGAATTCATTGACTAATTGACTGATTATCATTGGCTGATTGATTGGTTGAATTTTTTATTTTTTATTTATACTTTTCAGTGTTGTCCTACTGGGTTTTGGCCCATGACAGATAATACTAAACATCCCACTGAAGAGATTCACGTACAACATAATTAATAACATCCCTTGCTACAACAACAGTAGGAGGCATGAAGTAATATGAGAATAAAATGAAACAAATTCAGTCATTTCTTCAATAGTGGCATGATCTTAAATGAAACATCTGTTTCTAATTAGACAGTATAGGAATAAACATTTTGTTAAGGGTACTAGCAATGGTTTGAAATATAGTTTAAGTAGTGGCAAAATATACAGTGAACAATAATACAAGCAAATAATTTACTAAAACAGTGACACTTATTTAAAATATTTCAAAGATGCTGCATAGTTACAGGGCGATGAAAAAAAACAAATAATATAGAATTGAACATTATGCTGCAGAGGCCCTTGGTAACAGAAGCTTAATGTTATTGTAATTTTTTTTAAATTAGACATGTGCTTGCTAATTCTTATTTTATCTGGTAGCTAAAGGCTGCCTGTGTAACTGGTAATCAGAACATTTCCATAATTGTTGAGACTTCTGTTTACTTTACAAACTGAGCATCTGAACAGTATACTCCTTGCTTTAGCAGTAATCTGCAACTGGGCATGAGTGATAAAGAATTTACCCACCACTGGTGAATGAGCAAACAAAATCAATTATGAGTAGATCCTACATTACCTATGCTCAGTCATGGATTGTTACTGTTGTATAATGATGTTCAATTCTCGGCTGGACCGCCTTCTGTGTGAAGTCTGCATGTCCTCCCAGCGGTCGAGTGACGCTAAAGACATGCAGGTAGGTGCGAGCATGAACGGGCGTGCCTTTGTTGAAGGTTGGGCATTGTGCTGGCAACTTAGCATCATAAAAATTCACTGCCAATCATGAGCGGACCTGAGTTCCGCTATGGTGACCCCCTATCCGAGAAAAGCTAAAAGAGTTTTTATTTAAGAAAGAAATTGCTTATCTTTTTTAAATAAAGTCACATGATGGCACTTAAGTCTTCTTCCATCTTTTATGTTGGCTACTTATGTACTGCACATGCATATGGGATGTACATATTTTTGCTTGCACAGTACATGAATGATGTGCAGGGGAGACATAGAAGGCTTTTGTATCTGACCTGTCCTCATCTGTGTCTGTTGCATTCCGTGAATTTATTTTCCTTAGTACTGTTCTTACATCTTCTAGAGTGTTCTCTTTTTCCTCCTCTTTCATTGTAGGCTGTGTCTAGGACAGTATAGCTTCTGTGAGATTTTCTACATTCAGAAGCTACTGGAAGTATTCCTTCCATCTGCCTCTGATGTCCTCCGGAATGGTGAGCAGGTTGCTGTTGACGCCCCTTATGAAGGGTGTCTGATATCTATTTTTCTTTCTGCTTTGCCTTGCAACCTGATAGAATTTTTGTGCCATCTGCTGAGTCACATTCCAGGAGTTGACAAAGTGTCTCTGATGCCTTGCTCTTTATTATTGCGACTGCTCACTTAGTCTATTTGTCAGCTAACCACTATTCCGTCGTAGCCTGGTCCAGCTTTTCTGTTTTCCACTTTTTTCCTACAATCATTTTTTTCTCTGGATAACTTCCTGGAATCTGCATTCCACAACCAGCTTTCCTTATGCACCTTATTTTCATACCTGACTTAGTCATGTATCTGTTCTGAAGTCCTCACACATGCTGTTTTCAGACAATGCCCTTCTTCTTCATCTCCGCCTACTTCCCCTTATCTGGGGTGTTAGAGACCTGAGAATTTCCACTCTTCATTCACGTGCTTTTGTACCAGTCCACTTCCTGGTCTTCACTCTCATTCTTGACCTTACAGCCTTCTGTGACCATTGCTTAGTGCTGAATTTGGCCACCAGTGGTTTATGCTGTGGTGTGACTATTTCACTGGAGATGACTTTCCTCTTCCATGTCAGGCGAAAGTCTACCTCAGTTGAATGTTAGTCACTTTTGCATACGAGCGTGTGACTGTCTCTCTTGCTGAACCAGGTATTAGCCATCATCAAGCCATTTACCATTCAGATGTTTAGAATGGCCTCTCCTTCTTTATTCCCATTGCCCACCCAAGTGTACCAAGGCAGTCCTCATATCCTGTTCTGTCTATCTAAATATGAGCATTTGGGTCCCCATTATCAACATCAACTCATGTTGTCATGCTTTATCTAGTAGGTCCTGCAGCTGCTGCTCATGTCTGAGTTGTGAAAAACAGAAATCAGGTAAACAGGGTATATGCTGGGAATATACACAGGTGAAAGACCCATAGGACTGTATTGCTAGTAAAAGGGGAAACGTATACTATAAAACTGGGCACCTGGACACCAGCCAGCTGGTAGCTGATTGACCCAGTGCTGCTGGGATTTATGTCAGGCATACACTGGCCAATAGAAACACCTAGACCCTTTACACCATTAGCATGGGGTCTTGGTGTATGTTGAAGTAAGTCAAGCAACCCACTTTTCACCAACAAATGCCCATAATCATTTTTGTGACATTAATTAACATAACCAAATCACCTTGAGACATGTTTTACACCATGAAGTTGCTAGGCTTGATACAGTGCACAGACTGAGATCTGGGTTTTATTATCTAGAGGGTGCCATGCAACACAGTTGATGCCTAACTTGGTTGTATGTACAACTCTCCCCTCAGTAGGTACCACCAATAGTCTGTGCTGCTGCCCACAACTCCATTCAATTTGGGGTGAGATTGAGTTGAAAATACCCAGCATGTTTTGGGAGGTGGGAGGTGGGAGGTGGGAGGAACCCCACAATGAAACAGGAAGATCATGCAAACTCCATACAGACATGGGCTAGAGGTCAGGATCAAACCTTGTACCTGTGTATGGGAGTCAAACACCTTGAAGGAGAAATTATTCAGAGAAAAAGGATGTACAGTAAGATGTATAAGGACTTAGACTTAACATGGGGAATTAAAGTGATACAAGTTAACACGAATGTTGAATGAAGGGAAGTGAGGTTTAGAGAAAGGGAAGGTGTTGTTTTTTTGAAGGAGGTGTGGGCAGTCTGTAGCTGGTTATAAAACATAGGACTGATGTGTGATTTTGAGAAAAGGTCACTAGATAGTGGTATAAAACCCTTGTCAGAGCTTGAAGATGGGGTTAATGATCCTCATATTCATGTCTGAGTTGTGAAAAATAGAAAGCAGGTATACAGCATATATGCTGGAAATATACATAGGTGAAAGACCCATAGGACAGTATTGCTAGTAAAAGGGGAAAGTATACTATAAGAAACTTTGGACAGCCTGGTTGTTTTGACTCTTCAAGGCTTTCAGAAAGATGGTGGAGAAAAGTGAGGAGAGGGTAGAACTGACTTTTCTTTTCAGTTTTTGTCCATGGCTATTCTTCAAACCATGCCCATTCTAAAGTAGTTAAAATCAGCTTTAAAAGCAGTATTTTTACTCACTTACAATAGTGGTTATAGAAGTGTTTCTGCTCAGGAATACAACCTGACTATGTCAGTACCATGGTGTAAGCTTGCATCATTAGTAGAATGAATGCAGATATTTATTTACTTATTAATTATTTGTTTTCTGGGGTAGTGCACTGATCAGTATTGGCCTGTTTCAGGCTCAATCCTGGTATTAGTTATAATGTTATTTTTGAACCAGGTACTATGTGGCAAAGTAGGCTATTGTACTTGCATTGCTATTTTATCAGCTGACTATTGAAAATGCCCAGACAAAAGTGTTATTTCAAAGTTTCAAAAAGACTGCCCAACGGCAATTTCAAAAAATGCACAACGATATGATTTTACTAATGTGTCTTCTTCTACGATCTGGAAACACAATAAACATGCACACACATGCACACACAAGCATATACACATACATTTAGTATAAATATGGTGGGGGGCACATATTGCAGCCAAGGTAATAGTGAAGGTAAGTTCTTCTGTTGTATTTTAGAAAATTGAAGATATCTTGCAGTTGTCACTAAAATGATCTTGGTATTTCTTTAATTCTGCAGAGCACTGCAAAGTTAATATATGTACTCAGAAATGGGCCTGCAGTCAATGGATAATATTAAGAGTGTGTTTCTGACTTGTGTGTCTGCCAAATGTTCCAACAAATCTATTTCTTTTAATGGATTATCACTGTATCTGAGATACTTAACTGTGCTTTGTATGTGGAGGGACTATGAAACTTACAGGTATGGAGAATAACAGACATGTAAGCCTTATGATAATATTCTAATTAACATGTATTGTATGAACCAGTTCCTCAGAAAGGGAAGTTTGCACTATGCCATCCTGTTTATAGTTTGCCCAGCACATGAAACATCAATTCCACAAACCACCGAATCACTAAGCAGAGAAGACTGAATGATGATGTATTTTTGCCCATTTCCAGATGATGATTAAAGTTACTTGTTAGCCGGTGATCTTTACATTCTGCTGTCCTGTTAGGATAGAATCTCATACCACCATGTGTAGAGGACTCCACTTTCCATGGGGATTAACCAAATTGAAGTCCCGACTTAGTGCTCTCAGTGGGGGTGAGACTCTATCATTGGATAGTCATCATCCTAATGAGGACTGGAAAATTTCATAGGTTTATAGATTCATATATGTGTACTAAGCTAATGACCACTGGGGCCTTTTCATGCCCAGCCATGAATCCCAAATATCTGACAAGTTCTGGCACCCTTGGTAAGTGTAAGCAGGGGCCTAGGAGATGAAACGTTTATAGGCTGCTTTTGTCCATTAGGGACATCCGTTAGAGACATAGGCACCAAATCAGGGATGAATTTCCTGCTCCCCACCCAATTGCCTAAGTTATACTTGAATTGGGTTAAGGAGGAACTCTGCTTTCCATGGATGGGAAGCCTGTTGCAGAGAACGGGTAGTCTCTGGAATGCATACATATCTCTCCAACAGATCCTGTTTATATCACAGGCGAGGTTTAAGTTTTTAGAATGGGTAGTTCTTGTGCTGTTTGTTTTGCAGATATGCAGGAAATCCATCAGAGAGGGATCTGATGATACTTTGTATACCAGGCATAGATATCCCCTCAACAGTCTGTAAGAAACAGAATACAAGGATAGGGCTTTGAGGCAGTCTGCATAGCACATGCTATTTATGCCCTCTATCTTTCTAGTGAGAAAACTCTGTAGACATTCCAGTTGTTGGATGTACCTGGTACCAAAAGGAGTGCTGTACTCAAGATAGGTCAAATGAATGTCGAATACAATGGAACAATGATCTCCTTTGACTTAGATGCTCTACCATGGTTTATAAGTTGCACAACATAGAATGATTTCCTGACTAGAGTAGACTTATGATGGTCAAAAGTTAGATTACTGTCTACGTGTGTCCCCAAGTCCCTGACTACTGGGTTGACTTTTAGGGGTGTGTTATCAAAATGATAGTTACCAGGGGTGGATGACTTTTCAGGGGATACTATTTTAAATCTCCTTCTCTTCTCATTAGGGATGTAACACTTCCATGTACAGTGAATTTAGTATGGGTTTGGTAGTATTCCTGCTTACCACAGATCCACCCTAGGTATGCCACCTTTTGCTAGGACCCATGTTAATACCAAAGAAAATATTTCGGAGTTCGATTTTATACTCCATTTGAAAATGGCCCTGTGACATTGGAAGCTCTACAGACTCCCCCTCAGACAAGAGAGCTGTAGCCACTCATTCCTGTCTGCTCTATCCAGTCTCCCATGCCAGGTCTGCTACTCAAAGAGTGACACCTTATTTTCTTAAAACCTTCAGAGACAGCAGTATTGCCTGCTGCATAGGGACATATTCAGCACACAGACTATAGGAAGTAGTAACCTTGGCTATTACTCTTAGTTTCACTTTAGCACGCAACACTGATACATTACAATTATTTGTTATTATAGTAAATATGATATTTAAAGATCTGCTCGCTGACTGATTTGCAAGGTGGTATGCTGAACCTGGGCTTTTAAAGAGATCAACCGAGAACATTATCACTATTCATTAACTAGGTAACCAGGCTGATTTGTAGTGAAATCCAAGGACAAAGGCTCAAAATGGTATCTAAACTCATAAAAGATAATTGTGCAGATTGAATACTGATCGATACGCTAAAATATCACATGAAGAGAAAAGCAAACCTGGAACACAGACAGCTAAAAAATGCATTGCAGAGATATATAAGTCAGAGTTCAATATATAACTAAAACTGTTAAAGTTTTTAATTAATAAATGTTAATCAAACTTCAATGGTTAACTAAGGAAATGCATTACACAAGGGTCAGCATGTAATGCAGAATGCAATATATCATTGCACAATTGCAAGAGTAAATGTTTCATAACCCCCATTACACCTTGTTGTTGTTGTGTCTTTCGGCTTTTCCCAGTTAGGGGTCACCACAGCGGAACTCCGGTCCGCTAATGATTGGTAGTTGATTTTTACATGCCGAGTTACCAGCCCTGATGCACAACCTTCAGCGAAGGTACGCCCATTCACGCATGTCTCCATGCAGAAGAAGCTGTAGCTGAGAATCGAACCGGACAGCGTCTTGCTGTGAGGCGACAATGCTACCGCATCACCACCATCGCGGGAACCCCCATTACACCTAAATGTGCCTAAATCCTGCCCCTGAAGAACGTCAGTAAGAACAGATGAGAGCAGTGAAAGGAAAACAGGCAAAGTGCAGCAGGTAAAGTGTGTCTGAAAGACCTCACCAGAAATTCCACTTTGCCCATGCAGTAGAAGCCTGTGAGATGGGTAAATAAAATACAGCTGTAAGTAGGCAGACATGTGTGGGGGTACAGGTAGCAGTGAAGCTAACTATTACAATCATAAATGGCTCTGCCATGCCAAAGATCGTATATATTTGTTTGTAAAGGGGGGGGGGTGGATTGGTATGATTACCAAGCTCATGTGGGAGTGTATTCCAGTTTATGATGCTAAAGTATGACATCACTTAGTCTGAGATGTTCACTAACTACTCTGTGAAAGATATAATGCAGCACTACATCTGTGCTGAACCTGTGAAGAAGGATATAACTTTAAGGGGTGAAATAATGCTGCGGTAATGGAAACTATACAAGAGTCTGAATGTATATAGCACAAGAGCAAGTTCATCTTTATGTTCAATGTGAGCCTGGTTAGCTCTTTGTAAGGTTAGGTGATGCTTATGAATCTATGAACATATGAACAAAAAAGGAAAAAAATCAAGTCTGTTAACAATCCTCACTGCGCAGTTACTTTTAATGTACTCCTTCATACTTAACTTTCTGTTATGCCTGCTTTTTTTGCTTCAAGGTTACTATACTTAAACTGCATTTAAATAAGACAAAATGATGTGACAATGCTGTGACATTACTGAACGTGATATTTTTTCATAACCTCCAAAAAATCCTGGCACCACTTTAATCTGGTAAAATAATCTACAGAACTGTTTTGTTTCAGCAAAACTTTGCTTTATTCAAGAGTGGTAGTATTAGAAAATGGACATAACGTAAACTCAATACTATGCTGAAGAACAAAAGTTCTTCAACAGGATGTTAATGAACAAGGAAAGACCAGTACCAAGTCCATAGATTCACAGCAGCATATTAAGCGAATGTAAAGCACAGTGTGAAGATATGTGATGGCTGCCAGCCTAGCTAGATAGAATTTTGTAAATAATTCTATGTCATTGTAAAATTATATTAATGTAATCCACAGGCTTGTTCACATATGTAAGAAAACTGTGTTAAATGTTGAACCTCAAAAATGTAACCACAGTGCACACTGCTGGAAGAAAGCTGATAAGTCAAGTATTGTATAACTGATCTCAGAGCTCCGATACAAGATGTCTTGGCTAAGACAGTCCTTCTATTATTTTGAGACCAGAGTTAATTGCTAGATTTTACATATATAACTTATTTTACTGCTGTGGCCTCCTGCAGGTGCACGTTACAAAAAGAAATGTAAATTCTGAGTTTCTGATAGCCTGGGAAACCAAATAATGATTTAATGTGAAGCAGTACTGTGTTATCAATTTAAGGACAGAAAGAAAGAAAAGCATTTTGCATTTGTCTTCAGAACTGACCACTCACCAGTACTCTGCCTTTGCTCTATATGTAAGTTTATTTAGAACTGTGATTGCTCTTAGTTATATAGGAATTTGGTCAGATTTAGTCTAGTTGATTTCTATATGTCAGACTATTCTATAGTATCATTTTAAGCATTTTCCTGTGATTTCTGAACTCTTGACTAGCATTGTGTTGACTTGAGAAGATTTGTCTTGTGTTTTTATTATTTATTATTAAATATTTTAAACATTTCAACTGTGGCTGTTTTGTGTAAAGATAATTAAAGCTGTACAGTACATTGCATGTATATGGTGATACTGTACAAAGCCACTCCAAGTAAGCTTTGCTGTTTGTCACACTTACTACTTGGATAATAATATTGCACAGTAATAATTGGACACCCTTTGGTAAGGGTCTTTTTAGTAGCTGATATTAGTGGTTGGTGGCAGCTGGCACTATCTTATAGACTAGCAGGAAGGGGCATAGCTGGAAAACCTGCGCCAGCCTTCCCCAGGAGTGTCTGTGTGTTTGTATATAGCTCATATCTTAAAGTGTGTGTGTGTGTGTGTGTGTGTGTGTGTGTGTGTGTGTGTGTGTGTGTGTGTGTGTGTGTGTGTGTGTGTGTGTGTGTGTGTGTGTGAGCTACTTGGGCAGGGACACAAAGCACTGGTTGGACAGAGAGGGTGCGGCTGAGATCTGTACCCTATAACTGTGCGAATGGGGAGTCTTATTGGGGATCTGGAGAGAAAGGGAGAAACCAGCCCTAGACTGACTGTGATCTCTGTGTGCTCTTAAGGGAAATTGTACTTTACTGTGTGTATTTGTTATCCTTTACAATGTGGATGCCCCTCACTGGTGTTAGTAGTGATGATTGAGGCTCCTTGATTGCTGGGCTAGTGCACGGGTGTCACACACAGAATGAGAAAATAAATGAAATGGCTGTCATCTTATTTACTCTCACTAAAGCTGAAAAAGAGTGTTTAACATGAGTTAAAAAAAAGAAAAAGAAAAAACACAACTCTGGCAATAAAAGTTTATTTACAAGGACTTTCCAGAACTTTTATTTGCCATCACTAAACATGGTTTACAAAGTTGAGTTAGTGCACATAAGATGCAGTTAAGTGTGAGTGAGTGTGAGTCTCAGTGTGCATGTGTGTGTGTTTGTGTGTGTGTGTGTGTGTGTGTGTGTGTGTGTGTGTGTGTGTGTGTGTGTGTGTGTGTGTGTGTGTGTGTGTGTGTGTGTGTTTAAGAGAGAGAGAGACAATATCCACTACTAAATTTCTTTGCTCAAGAATTCTAGACAAAGCTAACAGTAATTAGGAGACAATCAGCACTAGATTAATACATTTTGCATGGACAATAAGAAGTATGAAGCTATATTGGCTGTCTTTATTGACCAGAGATGTACTGAAAAAACAAGCATTTTTCAAGAGATAGAATAAAAATATGATGCAAAATCATGGGTAGTTGAGAAATGTATGTGGAGGGGGAGGAGATCCACTGTTTTTTTCATTCATTTGATTATTATGAGACATCTGAAGTGTAGACAGTCAAGAAAATGGTTGTAACTGCTGGGTACATTTGTGTGTGAGCATGTGTGTGTGTGTGTGTGTGTGTGTGTGTGTGTGTGTGTGTGTGTGTGTGTGTGTGTGTGTGTGTGTGTGTGTGTGTGTGTGTGTGTGTGTGTGTGTGTGTGTGCACGCGCGTGCACATGCGCGTGTTCACGTCTATGTTTCTGTATGTGGGAAAAACTGTCTCTGTCTCTCTGCTGCTGCTTCTGTTTGTGTATGTATATATGAAACTGTATGTGGCTATCTGTATATATATATATATATATATATATATATATATGTATACTAAATGTTTACTTTACTTGTGCATGTGTATTTTGGATGTAAAAACACCTACTCCAACAGCAATTATATCCTACACTAATTATCAAACAATCAAAACTACAAAAAAGTGTATACTATTAATAAAACAAATACAAACCAGTTTAACAGATATCCCATTTCTTAAGCTCAATAATGTCTCCCAAGGTGGGCATTACAGGGGGAAATAGACATTTCAGAGGTTTTAAAGGACCTCCATCTGCAATGTCAAGCCTCATAGCACCTCTGGGCAGTCTGTTGTTTCCCCACTAAAGCCCTTTTGCTTGCTTAGTTTTCCATAGTTAAGTAGAATATGTAAACAACTAACAATAATGATTGAGAATATCAGTGTTTTAATTTCAATCATTACTATTTATTGCTTGCATATTTTGCTAGCTCTGGAAAATTAATACTACTTAGCTACTGTTGAATAAAGCAAAAAGTTTATCTGAAGAAAACAATTCCATGGAATATTTTGCCAGGGTCAAGTTGTGCCAGAATATTTGGAGATTTTGTTTTTTCAATCATTCACTTCCACTGTTCTTTATTTGGTTTGTTTAGTTATTTGGTTTTCTTGAGGTAACAATCCTTTATCCCTTCAGGCACTGGAAATGGATTATTGGATCTTCCAAGTGCTTTGTTATTGTTTTGCATAATATACTGGATTTTCAATAAGAACTTAATCAGTTTTGTTTTAATTGTACTATGAATCATTGATGATATATTATGGTGTTTTACTCCCCTCACTTAAGATTAGTAATCACATTTGCTTTGACCAATGGAATACAATCAGTAGTACTCAGGCAAGTTAATTTCCATGTCAATAAAAAAATGAAATTCAGAGACAACTGGCCACAATGAGAAAGACCTCATTATCGTCTCATTAGCATATGTCTAAATCACAGTCTAGCTAATACAAGTGCTGTCAGCACTGACGGCACTAGTGTTCTCCTTAGGGATCCCAAATGGGTCTCACCAGTGAGTTTAGGTGTCCCAGAGTTGGTTGTAAGACTCTCACCCTGTCTGAGAGCCTGGTGCGCCTTGAGTATAGGGAGGAGGTTGAGATCAACAAAGGGTCTAGTTCCAGTTTTTTCAAGAGGTACAAATGCACAATCTAGATGAATAAAATAGACACTAAAATCAAAAATAAGTGTAGATCTTTCTTTAACTATGTCAGTAAGTTAATAACTAACATCCAGCAGTGTTTGGAGCTAGTTCACAATAATGCTACTTTGTCTGACCCAAAGGAAATAGCTAATAGTTTCATAGGTAAGTGCTAGGTTCGCTGCCCTTGTGGCTCATTTTAAGCCTAGCCAGTTTCCCTTTTAGTGCTCGAAATATCCTATCCTATTTGGTTATAGACTGGCCTTACCCATCCCATGGTTGATAATTATTTATATTAATATATTTGCCTGAAATTGTCCATTAAAATGACAAAACAAGTCATGGGCATTCAGAATTGCCAATTAGCTGAAACACCTGATGTTCATAAGGATCATTTGTATATATCCCATGTGCCTCTGATACAAGAGGTTTGGGAGGTCACTCAGTAGAAGTTCTAGCTTTACTGGAGTTTTCATTTTGTTTTTACTGATTGTTTTTTCAGTGACCTTCTCACTCATTGTTTTAGTTTGTTGTTTGGGATATGTTTGTGGTGACCCTAATGATAATGG
Organism: Protopterus annectens; assembly: GCF_019279795.1. Classification (NCBI taxonomy): domain Eukaryota; kingdom Metazoa; phylum Chordata; order Ceratodontiformes; family Protopteridae; genus Protopterus; species Protopterus annectens. The sequence goes on from NC_056743.1 coordinate 736,278,681, forward strand.
ACATCAGCTGGATATAACAGCCCTCTGTTTCTAATGCTTAGTCAAACACTCTGCTTGTGCTGTGTTGATGAGGGCATAACAAGGCTGAAATATGCATATCCACAGCTAGTGGGGTTTGGCTTTATTGGCCTGAAATTGTCCATTAAAATGATGAAACAAGTTATGGGCATTCAAAATTGTCAGTTAGCTGAAACACCTGATGTTCATAAGGATCATTTGTATATATCCCATGTGCCTCTGATACAAGAAGTTTGGGAGATCACTCAGTGGAAGATTTATCTGGACATTGAAAAAAATCTCTCAATTTTGGTCCCTCATCAATGTATCTTTATCAGAGGAAGATCCTGCCTGTTTAACTTCATTAATTTCTTTGACAAAAGTAACTAGCAGTGGATAGTGGTTATGCAGTGCATGCACCACATCTAGACCCGGCCAAGGCCTTTGACACTATTCGCCATGCAAGAATTAGTGACAGACCTGTAAATCTGAATATAAATCCTTATGTAGTGTGATGGATAGCTAACTGGTTGTCTGACCGAACCCTTGTGGTTAGAGTAGCAGGTGCCATTTCTGAAAGCAAAACTATTATAGGGCTCGGTTTTGGGACCCTTAGCTCTCAACTGTACAGATTTTTGCAGAATGTCCAGATTTTTACATCACATTGTTGCTCTGTTCTTCATGAAATTTGTGGTTTTCTATCAAATTATTTTGGAATGAAGTCAATAAATAATGACAGATATTTGAATTTCAGACTTCATATTATCCTTCAGTAAATTCATGCCAATGCATAATCTGTTATTCTAACAACTTTCTATATTTATCTAAACGTATCATACAATTTAAGAGAACGCAGAGATTCATAGCACAAAGCATCAGTGGCCTCAAAAATCTTAATTATCAGGAGAGACTGGTAGCCTCTTGGAGATCTATGTCTAGCCATTCTTGCCTTGAAAGATCCAACCATATTTAACCTCTTATTCTTTTACAGAACTAAAGGTACATCAAATACTCCATTAAAGGAACTAAATCATCATCAGCAAACAAATATAATACATGCTGGTGTGAAAGACTCATATGCCAACACATCATTCACCTCTGAAACAACTTTCTACTACTTGTCAAGCAGAGAAACACCTTACCTTCAAGGTAAACCTAGATAATTGGCTGGACTGTCTTGTCTTTTCTTGTCTTACCTTGTCATCCTTTTGTCTAGAAGGAAATTTTGAATAGGGTTTTTTGGCTGGGCTTAAAATGGACTGCAGATCAATTGCCTAGTACTTACCTATGAACCTATCAGATAATGGAGCCATTTGCTTACATTGAGTGGACCAAGGGGAGTGGGAGAAACTATGTTTTTTTCTTCAGAGTGTCGGAGATATGCAGCTGGGTAGGTACTAGGAGTGTCCACATTTGTGGCACTTCAGTTGCCGTACACGTTTTATGTTGCTAAGACTGAAATCTCTTAGCTAGGATAAATAAGCAAATATGTAGTTTTAGTTTGAGGCTGGGGTTACAAAGCCACAAAACAATTTTTTTTTAATCTCAGCGAACTATGTTTTCTATGTTTTTAGGGAATTAACTGTTTAATCACGAGTCTTATTGTCTGCAGTGTGGTTCAGCAGAATATGATTTGTGCACCTACTGCATAAATGTTTTTTATAGTATATGTGTGTGATGGTGTGCATGCGTTTGTGTGTGTGCGTGTGTGTGTGTGTGTGTGTGTGTGTGTGTGTGTGTGTGTGTGTGTGTGTGTGTGTGTGTGTGTGTGTGTGTGTGTGTGTGTGTGTGTGTGTGTGTGTGTGTGTGTGTGTGTGCGTGTGTGTGTGTGTGTGTGTGTGTGTGTGTGTGTGTGTGTGTGTGTGTGTGTGTGTGTGTGTGTGTGTGTGTGTGTGTGTGTGTGTGTATATACATGTATATACCAAAATATCTGATTAGTTATGAAAGGAGACCTGTTTGTTGATTGCAGTTGGTTGCTTAACACCGAGATGTTTCATGCACGCTGTGAATCCCAGCCTGTATGACTGCAGTTTGGCACAGATGTTTAAGTAGTATAGGTAGGGTGTGGTTCATTCAGTCTTTATTTGTAATTGTGCGAGTCTCATTGTAAGTCACTTAACTGAAAGTAGAGTTGTGTAAAATCTTTCCATAATGGTAGAAGTCCTTGCCTTCACCGCTGCAGTATTCCCTGCCGTGAAGCCCTCCATCCAGCTAGTTTACAAAAGATTTCCATTGCTTTAAGGTACACTGAACGCCTCCTGCTTACTCCTTGCATAAGGTAGGGCATAAAGGTGACGTTCAGGCCTACCATCCTCAGAACAGATTGCCTCAGTAGGAACAGCAGTCCAAGGAAAACCAAGGAGAAACTGCACAGCCAGGAAGGGAAAAAGACCAGGGGGATGGAGGGAGGGAGTGAATACTGCAGCGGTGAAGGCAAGGACATCTACCATCATGGTAAAATTTTACAGAACTGTACTATGACCTTACATTCACTGCTGCAGTATTCCTTACTAATGGGGCGTGACAAAGCTCAAGAAGAAACTTGGGAGGAGGAAGCAGCACAGCCCTCGAAGAATCCATGAAGAATGGCAGCAGCAAAACCAGCTCAAGCTCTGGAGATACCATCCAACTGGTAATGTTTGGTAAAGGTATGCACAGAAATCCAGGTAGCAGCTTCAAGAATAGAATTAGCATCTAAGCCTTTAAAAAAAGCAACAGAAGAAGCCACAGCTCTAGTGGAATGAGCCTTTACAGGAGAAGGAAGGCTATCATCATGAAAAGTGTAACAAAAGGAAATAGCCTTTGAAATCCAAGTGGAAGTAGTTTGCTTGGAAACAGCCAAACCTAAAGACCTAGGATGAAAGGAAACAAATAACTGGTCAGACTTCCTGATAGCTTTAGTTTTATCCAAATAAAATCTGAGCTGTCTATGCACATCTAAGGTGTGTAGCACCCTCTCACTGTCAGATTGTGGAGATGGAAAAAAGATAGGCAAATTAATAGACTGATTAAGTGACAACTCATTAACCACCTTGGGCATAAAGGAAGGATTAGTACTCAAGGACACCTGCCCTCATGAAATATCAAAAAAGATGGACGAGCCATAAGGGATTGCAACTCAGACACCCATCTCCATCTGGTAGAAGTAAGAGCTAACAAAAGAACTGTCTTCCAAGAACAATGTTGCAAAGAAGCTGAACCAGCAGGCTCAAAAGGAGCCTAAGCCAATTATTCCAGAACAAAATTAAGATCCCATGGAGGAGGAACAGGCTTCCTGGAAGGTCTAATATTAAGGACGCCTTTAAGAAGCTGCTTAGCCTCAAATCTAGAAGCTAACAGGGGAGTTAAAGGCAGACCAGCAGAAAGAGGTGATAAGCAGGCCTTAATAGAAGAATAGGCCAAACCAGCATTGAGCAACTCACACAAATAAGAAAGAACCAAAGGAGCATCCACAGAAAGTGGGTCCATGTCACAAGAAAGACACCAAATAGAAAATCTCTTCCATTTAGATAAATAGGATTTCATAGTAGTAAGTTTACTGGCCTCCTGCAGGACCTGCAGTGTCTATGAGGAATCAAAACCCTCTCATCCACAGTGTCAGCTGAAGTGCGGACAGGTGGGGATGGATGAGAGACCCCTCATCTTGTGTGAGGAGATCCACCCTGTGAGGTAACTTGTGATGATTGCCCCTGGTGAGATGCAGAAGTTGTGGGAACCAGTGCTGTTGCTGCCAAAAGGAAGTCACCAACAAGAATTTGGGAGCATCCCCTGAATCTTGAACAGGACTCTTAGAATGAGAGGAAGGGGAGGGAATGCTTTTCCAAGAAAATGAGAGGGCATCCACCTTCCAGACCAGAGGACATGGGATTCTGGCACAAAACAGAGGAAGTTGTTTGTTCAAAGGGGAGGCAAAGAGATCTACTTGAGGAGTACCCCACTGGTAAACAATGTCCAGAAACACATCCCTGTGAAGCATCCATTCATGGGATTAAATGAAGGACCTGCTCAGATTGTCTGCCATAATGTCCGATCTGAAAGAATGTAAACTGCCTGAAGAGTCACATGATATTGAATAGCCAGATCCCATACAAGAACTGACAGCTGGCAAAGATGGTAGGATCTCGTACCCCCCTGTTTGTTGATATACCACATGATTGTGGTATTGCCTGTGAATACCTTGAGTGGCCCTAGAGAGAAGAGAGGATGAAAGGCCTGAAGAGCCAGCAGAAGAGCCCTCATCTCTTTGATGTTGATGTGCTCCTTCTTCCGACGAAACAACTATACTCCCTGAACCTTCATTGAGCCAAACATTGCTCCCCATCCCACATCTGAACCATCCATGAACAGATCCTGAGAGGGAAGCAGAGGCTGAAACAGGAGCCCTAGATTCAGAGACAACTGCTGAATCCACCACAGAAGTTTGACCTTGAGACATGGGAGAAGAGGATGCGCATGCTTAAGCCACACCGACTTCAGAAACCACTGGAACTTCCTCATGTGGACCCTGGCCAGAGCAAGCATTGGAATGGTGGAAGCCATGAACCCCAAAGCTCTCAGAAACTGCCTGGCTGAAATGGAGGCCAGGGGAAGAAGAGTTTAAAAGAAAAAAATGAGAGATAATGCCTTTGGAGGAGGCAGGGATATGGATCACATTCACATTGCCGAAAGTACAGTTTTCTGAAACTTATTTTGCTGAGACCATAACTCCGAATTTACACAACTCCGAAATGGCACTTTTCTGAAATGGAAAAGAGTTCCACATTAACTAATTTTTGCCCACACCCACTGCTAATTATATATACTAACTCCAATATTGCACCACAGTTGCAAGAGTATATTTGTTCATACATACTGTAGTGCAATCGCAAAGTGTCATTTCAGAGAAGTGTAAATTCGGAGTTATGATCTTGGCAAAATGTGTTTCAGAGACCTGTACTTTTGGCAATGTGATTGGGAACCATATATATATATATATATATATATATATATATATATATATATATATATATATTTATATATATATATATATATATATATATATATATTTATATATACATATATATATATATATATATATATGTGTGCACTATACTTTGCTGTATGCGTACTTAGTCAATAAAGTATAATGCTGGCATTTGTCAACAAATGGTTTCTTTGTTGACATCAGGAGACCTTGAATGTTGGATTGCCAAATGTTTTGTTGTGCTAGAGCATTGCATTTATACAGGTAAATGAGGTTTTGTGAGTTAGGGTTACAGTAAGGGTAGGGCAGTAGATAGCTTTAGTTTTGTATATATATATATATATATATATATATATATATATATATGTGTGTGTGTGTGTGTGTGTGTGTGTGTGTGTGTGTGTCAGCTGTAGACACATTTGTTCTCTCTACATCATTTTGGAATGTGTGACTTTTTTGAAAGCACAGATTATGTCTTTTATACTGACTTAGATCTCTGGACTTGCAGTTGTTCTATTGTAAATGTATCAAAAATAAAAAAAGGTGAAAAACCAGAACTGTCTTTTAAGATGTAATTGTAATTATTATTATTATTATTTACATTTGTTGACCGGGAATGTCCGACTGGATGCAGGTCCATTTTCAGCGGAGGCCCTGGGAGAAAAGCTCCACAAATTAAAATATTACAGACATACTTACAGATGAAGAATCCTAGCAATTAAAATATTACAAACATAGTTACAGATGAAGAACATAGTACATTCAGTAGATAATTAGCATCTGCTCTATCCACAAAGTCATAGCAGATATTAACAACTGTTACAATAGGACGTTACTGCCATATAATAAGTAGATAGGCATGGAAGTATCAGAGCTTGCTGTAATCAAAGGTAGTTTGTGGAGTGGAAGAGAGGTATAGGGTAGATGGAGTGGGAAACGTTATTGGGGAGAGTTGCAAGGGCATAGCCAGCATGTTTTTAGGTGCGCTTTAAGTAAAGCTTTGAAGTGGGTGCATGATGGTAGAGAGGTTATTGGGGGGGGTTCCATAATTTGTCTATAGCGCTGGAGAATAGTGCTTCTCCAGCAGTGTTATTGGCTCTAGTAACCTGTAATTGATTTTTCTTGCTGGATCGTAGTGGTCTGGTGGTGAGATAGGGTTGGAGTAGATACTGGAGGGATGGGCGAGTGTGAGTTGATACCATTGAAGGAGGTGAGGGAGTTCTAGCCAGCCTGGTTCAGTAAGTGAGAGACAGTAGTGACTGTGGTAGGATGCCCTGGTGGCGAATTTGGCAATTTTGTTGTAGCAGGTCTCGAGTTTATTTAGATCGCATTGCCTTAGGTTGGTATATATTGGAGAGGCATAAAGTAGGGTGGAGATAAGGTGTGAATTTGCAACTGAAATCCTAGCTGCTTTGGTGAGGAGTTGCTTATTTCTGTATAAGGCTCCTAGTTTTTGGTGGACTTTGTTTACGGTCATGGATATGTGAATGTCAAATTTGAGATTGTTGTCTATTTCAACTCCTAGCAATTTGGTGTGATCTGTTGGGTGGATAGTGGTGTTGTCTTTTGCTGTGATGTTAAAGTGAGAGTTATTTTGAGTATGTTTGGTGGGTTCAAAGATGAGGGGTTTAGTTTTGTTTGGGTTGAGTATTAACTGGGCATCGGATAGCCAAGTTTCAACAGAGGAAAAGGCATCCTGTGTGACCTTTTGCAGTTCGGGTAGGGACTGGGCTGAGCAGATGATGGTTGAGTTATCTGCATATTGTACGAATGTGCCATGTTTGGTGGCAGAGGCTAGATTATTGGTGAAAATAGAGAAGAGTAGGGGTCCAAGGATGGATCCTTGGGGAACACCAATAGAGACAGGTAGTTGTGGAGATATGTCATTTTGCCATACAACAGATTGCTGGCAGTCAGACAAGTAACTTTGAAACCAGTTGGTGACTGATTGAGAAAAGGATAGGTTATTGAGTACAGAGAGGAGTTGTTTGTGTGGGACCATGTCAAATGCTTTAGAAAGGTCTAGGAAAGTAGCAGAGGAGAGATGGCCATTGTTTTTATGGTGAAGGATAGTGTTAGTAAAAGAGAGTAAGGCAGTGGTGATGCTTTGGTTTGGTCGGAAGCCATGTTGAGTATTAACAAGGAGGTTGTTAGTAAGGAGGTAGTCTGAGATTTGAGAGTGAATGCATCTCTCTAGTATTTTGGAGAGTGGAGATAGAATCACTGTGGGGTAGTAGTTGGTTAGTTCTGAGGAGGGGCCACCTTTGTGAAGGGGAATGATGTGTGATATTTTCCATAGTGTAGGGACGTAGCATTCTGACAGAGATCGGTTAATCAAGATGGATACTGGGTAGGCTAGGGCGTCAGCTGCATTTGTAGGAATTCACTTGGGAAGTTGTCTACTGCTAATTTTGTGGGTTTAAGTTTAGTTAAGAGTTTTCTTATGTTGGAGGTAGGAATGGGAGAAAATGAGAAGAGTGTGGGGAGATTACTGGGTGAAGGTGTGGGGTGCAGGGGAGGGGGGTTGTGTTGTCTACCTAGTGATAGTATGGTTTGTGTGAAGTGTGTGTTGAATGAGGTAGCAATATTTTCTGAAGAGTGAGGAATGTTAGGTGTAGGGGTATTGATTTTACCTGGGTGGAGGATGGAGTTTATGGAGGTCCAGAATTGTTTGGGGTTGTGTTGGGAGGAGTTGAGGGCAGACTGGTAGTATTGGATTTTGTCCTCCTTTATTAGCTTTTTGACTCTATTGTGTAGTTCTAGGAATTTCTGTCTAGCTGAGCGGGTTTTGATTTTGCGCCAGTGTTCCCAGGCTTTATCTCAGTTTTTCATTTCTGACCTAGTGGTTTTCTGTAGCCATGGGGAAGGTTGGGCTTTGGTTCTGGTAAGTCTTATGGGGGCATGGTTATTTAGGATGCTTAGGAAGGTAGTATTGAAAAATTGGACTGCGTCATCTAGGCTGAGGTAATTTAGAGGTGCCAGTTACATTCTTTGAGGGATGAGATGAATGTGATTGGGTTAAAGTGCAGTTTTTTACGTATTTGACGGTAGATGACAGGTTTAACTTGGTATAGGGTATGGGTCACATATCGATTAGATGCCAGGACAGAGTCAAGTTAAAGAAACAGACTTGTATATATATTGTCAATTAAGCTTTTGTTCCTGAGATACATTGCCATAATGTGTAAAAAGAACAGATTTAACTACTTATTTTTTCTACTATCCAGAAGATGTGATGAACATTTGGGATTGGAGAAAAAAGTTTTACATATAACTCTGTGTTACACTGTGCTACAAAGTTGCTGATGCTGTCTTGTTAGAGGTGGGACTATCTGTAATTTATCTAACTTATGACAGGGACCATATTTAGGCAGAAAGTGACAGTCAAGGAACTTGTGTATCAAACTTTTTGTGTATGTATCCTACCTATTTTTATTGTCTTTCATTTCTCTTTGTGTGCTAGCCTATGTATATTTTAATCTATATTTGCTATGTTTTCTTTATTTTTTAAGAAAGGTTCATGTATTAATCTTTAAGCTCTTGTGGCTAGCATACATTAATTATTATATATGTATTCACTGTTGTTTATATGAGTAGAGGGTGAACATTATTTTCTCTGTTGGTTAATAAGCCATGTGGCACCCCCAATTAGAATGCTTAGGCTTGCTACCAGTAAAAAAGGTAATGTGTTTGGCTTCATATTTGGCTTACTTAATAAGAGAAACTAAGAATTGATTGTCTTTGACCCTAACCCAGAGTGTGGCAGTACTACTGTGCCAGGAAGAAAACTGTGGTGAATTGGAGAATTCTGTCAATCTTCTCTGGGAATTTGTGAAAAATAATAATTTGGATAAAAGGGAATTCCTGTGGATGGATAAATGAGCACTGGGAAACCTTAGTTCACAGACAGATCTGTAAGAAGTGGGCCTTGTGGTGCTTGGCCAAAAACTCAACTAAGTCAATGGCCTGTTTGAGGTCTAGTTTGTGTTTGGATGTTAGAAGCCCACCCCCAGGAAAGCGATGCATTTTCCCTTTATGCTGTTGGGACTATTGTGTGCACTTTCTTGCTATTACTTCACCCTAGGCTGACAGTGGTAGGATTCAACCTCACTGGAGCAAGTCATCTTGATGTCACTGTAGTGACAGTGACCATATTGCCTCATAACATTGGTGGCAGAGGTGTCCATCTCCCATTTTTTGACTGCTCCCAGTATTGCTCCTTTTGGTTGCTGTCAGGTCATTGCCCTTGTCTTAAACTACAACTTCTTCATCAACAGTCCTCTTCTCCCTACCTGTTACCCATTTTGTAATCCACTTTGTCAATTTTGGACCAATCCCCAAAG
>NC_056743.1:736292983-736306840 GCF_019279795.1 Protopterus annectens
AATTCCTTCACACATGCCTCTAACATATTAATGTATTCATGCTCTAGACAGGAAAAGCACAATTGTACTCAATAACTGTGTGTATTATTATTTTAAACAAGTTGGTTAAAATATAAGTATTTCTTGAAGCAACAGATCTCTGGATTATGCCAAGTTGTTTTAAAGCTCTTGTTTTGATCAGAAATGCATTATTCCCTAAAAGTTAGCTTATTAATAATTGTATGTCCAGGGTTTTTCATCCTTTCAGCTGTCTCCAGCAGGTTTTTATTTAAAAGAATTGAGTATTTAGGTTTATATTTACCAAATAACATCACTTTACAATTATTAGAACTAAAGCCCAATCTTATTTGCTCTGCCCATAAGCATATGTTACACAGATAAAATGTGATTTTCTAGTATTTTGTCAAGAAGAGACAATGAACTCAAATGTACAATCATTTGTGTATTTTGATAATCAACAATATGAAACCTTAGGAAAGGTTAAAAAATATAATCAAATAAAATTTGTTCAAAAATGGACTTCTGAGAAACTCCAAACATAATATGTTTCCAACTGGAATACTTTCCTATAAGCATAACCCTTTATATCTTATTATGTAACCATATCTCAATCAATTTTACAATGTCTGAAATGGCATTGTGGGTTATGACGTTACAGATTATACAACCACACGGAGGGTGTCAAATGCTTTTGTGCGATCTAAGTGTACCACTATACTGTAGGTTTGCTGTTAACTGTCATGCCAACTGTCTCATAAAAGTTGAAAAAACTAGACAGAGTAGATCTTTCATATAGAAAATCATGCCGGCCAGTATCAGTAAGCAAGGAGTACTTGATATTTCAATTCATTATTTTTATAACACAGGGATCAAAGTATTTACCAAGCATAGATGCGAGATTGCTAGGCCTGTAGTTATGCTGGGGTAATGTTGGCCTAGAGGAAACTAAATAAAAATGCAAAGTATTTTTTTCTCTTTCTCTTGTTCATTTGTAATTTCTATCTTTGTATTCATGGGTTAGGAATGTGTGACTTTTGTGTGTAAAAACAAGAAATCTTTTTTGAAGTATATTGGAACACCAGCCTTGCTGTCTTCTCTTCTAAAATAGCAAAAAAGATGAAAGACTAGGAAGTGTCTTTTGAAATATAATTGTGGATGGACTTAATGGCTTGTATATCACTAAGGCATCAGGTAGGTCAAAGGAAGGAACTAGTCTTGAGCAAGCATCAGCAATTAAGCTGATGCTTTTGAGAAATGTGCTATGATGAGTAAAAAACTATTGTAACTATTTGTTTTTGTCCAGTGTTGAGAAGATACCATGTGACAACCACTGCGACGTGGGGCAAACACTGCATATAACTCTGTGATATGATATTCTAGGAACTGAGTTGATGCTGTCTTGTTTGTGACTGACACATCTGTGAGTATTACTTTTTAATTTATCCAGCTTATAGCAGTTAGGGACAATATTTCATCAGCAAGCAGTAGCCAGGAAACTTGGGTATCTGGAGACTATTTTTTTCTGTATACATCCTGTCTATTTTTATTGCCTTTTATTTCTTTGTGTGTGCTAATCTACATAAATATTAATCTGTATTTACACTGTTTTCTTATTAAAAAAATCTCATTCATTAATTTTTAAGTCCTTGGGGCTGGCATTTGTTGTTTATTACATAGTTATTCACTGTTGTTTATCCAAGGAGAGGGTGAGTGTTATTTGCATTGTTGGTTAACAAGCTGTGGGGAATTTGAGAATTCTCCCTGCCTTCCATGTGATTTGCTTGATGTGCATTGTGTGTGTGTGTGTGTGTGTGTGTGTGTGTGTGTGTGTGTGTGTGTGTGTGTGTGTGTGTGTGTGTGTGTGTGTTAAATAACAATTTGTAATGCAGTTACTGTGGCTAGAGAGGCAATAGAAGACACTGGATTACAGGGGGGGTGAGGGGGTGAGAAAGGGGCCTAGATGTGCTTGGCCAAAGATTCAACTCTTTAAGTCACCTGTATGTAGTCTAGTTTGGGTTTATATTTTGGAAGCCCATATCCAGAACAACAGTGAATATTCCCTTTATGCTCTTGAGGATAGGTTCTATTTTGTGAATTAATTATTCAAGGAGACTTGTGTGCACTTCTTGCTATTACTTCTGCCTTAGTAGGCAGTGATGGGACTCAAACCCCATTGGTGCCAGCCATCTTAATGTCACAATGGCTGTCACTCTGCTACCTGTCATACTGCTGTTGGGAGTTATATCCACCCATCACATTGGTGACAATGGTGTCATTCCCCCATCACACATACTATCCAAAGTATCAGTGTTATTAATGAAAACAACCTGGGACTGCCTATAGTTCTCAGAAGCATAACCACATAAATATATTCCTTTAAAATCTTCATACAAATGTACTATCGATGCCTTCTTAAGAAATAAGATAAATATTCCACTGATCCCATACTTCAAGAAACATTTAGTGTTGTTGTACACTGAAAAAAGACAAAAGTAACTTAACCCTTTCTAAAATACATTTTATAATTGCCTGATTATAGTGGGTATAAATTGTGTCAGAAAAATGTAACTGATAACCCACAATACTACATTTAAACGTATTTGAAATATTAGAAAACAATCAGCTATATTATTATGTACATGTGGCTGAACAGAATTTATAGATCTCGTGTGAGAAGTAATATGTTTGAAGTAAATATTAGTCGTATTCTTGTTGTTACCTAATTTCCTTTCATATTTGACTTTGATCCAGCAATATCTTGTTTAGTTAGCTAACAGTTCTGTTAAACATTTTTAATCATTTGCATTGAATACATTCCACAGGACTAAGCACTGTGTCTCTTACTTAATCTGATCAAGTGCTTATTCCTCCACAATATATGTGAAACTTTTTACAAGTGATGCACGCACAATGATTTTACAGTGACCCAACCTTGAGAAATAAACCAAGATCATTTAATACTTTCTAACTGATAAAGCTATTACTAGGTATGACCTCAGAAAAGTTGATTGTGTTGCAGTTATACATAGTTGTTGTTTTAGTGACATGTAACTTCTCAGGAAGAATATCATGCTCTGTTACTTTATGGTCAGATGTGCTTAAAGTACAATTATTTCCAAATGTGTTATCAGAAAAAAAAACATATTAGTTGGCAACAGGTCCAAAATATGCTTGCCTCTATTGATAATTATCATTTTATAAGGCGTTGCAGTATAAAGAGGCCCAGACTTACCAAACTACATCTATAACTTGCTCTGATGTCATCTTAGGAGTCTAGCCTGTTACAAGTTTCCATGTCTTCACTAGAGAGAAGAAAAGCATTCACTCAGATAATGAGCTTTGCATACCCACCCAAGAGTTTTTAAGCCTTAAGTGTTCTGCGCTTTGTCATGATTTTTGATTCTCTGCAGTACTGGAGACAAAGGTGTAATACTAGAACTATTTGCATCAAAACAGTTTGTTTTGTTCTGCCCTATATAGATTTTTCAGACTAAATTAATAGTGCAACTATTGTATTAAATTTGGGTAAACAAAATGCTTTCTCTATGACTCATCCTACACTTTATTTGAAAAAAAATATAGCTGTTAACTTAGACAAGGAAGAACCTGGTGTTAATCCTAGAGAGTTTATTTTATTTTGAGCTTGGTGTGTCCATTTTCTGGTTATTTTCACTATAGAATGATGAGTTTGTGAGTGTATTGTCTTGGATTTTCCCCTTTATCCCCCTGCGACCAGTACTTGTTATCTTGGTGTCTATAACTGCACTTAATAATTCTGTCACAGTGTTGCTACTGTTTATTTTGACTGTTGTCAAAAGAACTTGCTGATATTCTCTGTGACCCTACTTCACCCCCAAGTCTGTCCTCAGCCTCTTGGCTTTGTTTCAATTTTTGCCAGTTTGTCTGTTCTGCTAAATTGCATAAGGGCTTATAGTAAAGTGTAGAAATACAAATGTGAGACATGATTACTGTTAATTGTAATGTGTGTGTGTGTGTGTGTGTGTGTGTGTGTGTGTGTGTGTGTGTGTGTGCGCGTGTGCGCGTGTGTGCGTGTGTGCGTGTGTGTGTGTGCATGTGGTTGTGATAGTGTATTCAGAGTGGGATCACTGATATGCTGTCATAAGACCAAAAGTCCAACTTGTAATCTAAATGCTTTTTCTTTTTCATAAAATGATTACACACTTGTTTGTCTTATTAATTGTTAAACTTAACAGAGTTGTATTTCCCTGTATAGGAGTCATATTTATGTCCAGCAGCCATTGTTTTATCTTCAGTTTTGCTGACCTCTAGCAGTTGCACTTTTATTACATCTAAACCGATGCTGTCAGCTGTTCATTGTTTTCCAAAACTGCATATGCTGGTCTGTTTATCATTAAGAAAATGCTGCACTGATGTTTCCTTCTTTATGTATACATTGCTGAGAAAGCAGTCAATAGCAGAATTAATAAAGAATTACATTCCACGGAATATAAGAACAGCACTTTCTCATACTGCTGACTTGTGCTAAAAGTTGCATCACCATAAATTCTACATCATGAAATCTCATTACATTTAATAGCAAGCCCCCAGAGTAATTTATTGAATTTAAAGACTGCAGAGTACATATCAGCTCTTGTAATATGCAATATAATTTTCTTTCCGTGCCAAGATGGTAGCTTACTTTTATTATTTACACATCTGTGGGAATTTTCCTTATCTATTGTCCATGAACTCTGTAAAAAAAAAAAAAAAAAAAAAAAAGATTACATACTTCGTAAAGGCAAAATAAGTCTTTGTATCAGGTAAATGGCTTCTGCAGGACAGCTGAGCCACAGCAATTGGGAAAATGACAACGCAGCTTAACTTGCAGGCTGTATTTCTCTGAAATTAAACTATTTCTGGGAAAAATAACATTACAATTCTCCTTACAAGCTTGTCATTTTATAAATGCATTTGCGTTGTATTTTCTGCGTTATAAAATTAGTGTATTATACATTTCCATTTATATTTATCAAAATGCCATTCTGCAACCCCACCACACACACACACACACACACACACACACACACACACACACACACACACACACACACTCACACACACACACACACACACACACACACACACTCACACACACACACACACGCATACATACATATATATGTTTAGTGCATTGTGGCATATCTGAGGAAGCACTTACATCTATCAGGTGCTAGATAACAGCAGTCAATATCAGTATGGATTTTATTTCAAAATCTTGACATTTGTAACACTGACTCACCAGATCTTAACAATTTAAAAACAATGAACAGCAGTTAATATCCCAAAATTAGAAATCTCAATTTATTTTTAGGATATTTTTGTGGTCATTTTATATGATGTATATGCCAACCATTTGAAATAAGGGAACTGAATAGCTGCTTAGAAAGATTAACTGCTCAAATATTAATTTTAACAGACACGTTCATAAAGTATTTCTAATACTTTTTAACTTCAAACACATGGTTACTCAATAATTTCTTGCAATAAGGTCATTCTACATAGGAACAATATGTAAATTTGATATTCCTATTAATGTTAGATGATATGGAGTATGACCAAAAAACTCTACAGTTACAATTTCTACAATAGTTTTAAACAATCTGCTGGTATAATTTCTACTATATTTGTAAAAAAAAAAAAAAATAAAAATATCAAAAAGTTAAGCACTCTGCAAAACACAGGGCTGCACCACTCTGTGGGGACCCATCTGAGTGAAATAGTCATTCAATAAGCTGGCTTTGATGCTTCTTCAAACATAGATTATAACAGAAGAGAGTTTAATAGTTTATGAACAAGACAAGCCCCATCTCTATACATCTCATGTGACCCACTAGTAATATAGAGTTAGTGTGCCGTTACATAGTCTTGCAGGAATAGGAATGTTTAGTTTTCTAAACTGGAAAGCTGGGTAACTTTGGAGTTACACTAAATTGGGAGGCAGTTTAGAGACACAGACTCCAACATGGAGCTGTGAGGGGCTTGCCCACTGCAAATATTTGTTGTATTTGCATATGTGATATTTCTTTCTGTCTTAGTTCATTGATGTCATTGTTCACAGTTATGCATTTTTTAGAAAGTGAATAACTGCATTTAGACACTATCTAATCCAAATACAGAGCAACACATTAGGAATCTGGTCATATGAAAAGAATGTGATAAATAAGATATTGCTCTGTCTGTAATAGCTGTACTGTATACATATTTACTGTGTATAATGTTTGTTGGGCAGTGCAGTGGTACAGCGTTAGCATTGTTATGTCATAGTGCTTAGTTTGCCTGTCTTGGTATCCTTCCCCTGCCAAAGTGCATTATCACTGGGTGCTCTAGTTTCTTTCCACGCCCCAAATATGCTCTGCAGGTGAATTGGGATCCTCTAAATTGCCCAAAGGTGTGTGTGTGTGTGTGTGTGTGTGTGTGTGTGTGTGTGTGTGTGTGTGTGTGTGTGTGTGTGTGTGTGTGGAGGGCGGGGGGCTCCCTATTCATATTTGTTTCTATGCCTTGCACTCATTTGTTCTGGCATTATAAACTTCTGATTCTGCAGTCTCAAGAGTTTTCATTTCCATTATTTTATGAGCTATGCTGGGATTCTGTTTGGTGATGGTCCTTTGATCGAAGATTACTTTTGGGTTTGTACCATTCTATTGTATTACTAATGGCTGGTGCGTTTGAGAGTTACTGTAGTATTCTATGTGCTATTATAAGCTATAAATATGACTTGTGGTATGGTAATTCTAGCCAATTCAGGTTCTGCTGGAGAATGCTGGCTGGTAAGGAAGCTTCACTTGCATGGAGTTTGGCCCTGGATTATACATACCTTTATAAATTAATTCTAAATATTTTTCTAGTTATGGTCAGTCTGGGTACACTTTTCAAAGGACTTTGCTCCAGAACACAAAATCTTTATGGTTTTTGATGTGGCCAGTGAATACTGGAGTTTATGTTTGTATGACAGGTCACAAAACAGGTTTGTTTTTATAGCAGGGATTTAGCAGTGCTCTAGATCCACCCCTCTCAGAGATTTCATGAATTTTCTACACTCTTCCATAGGATACTTGAAGATGCTGTGAACACAGTCAGTATACGAAAGCATGTAAATAATGTGTTATAATACTCAGACAATATTCACATTACCACCAGAACCATTACAAGGAGTATAGGGACGTTTTTCTTTGTGTACTTGAGGCCTAGAGTAGAAAAGGTTTTAAGTCCAGCCCACATATATTTCAGATGAAAGAAAACAATGTCTTATACCCATTAGATATATCTCAGGGGAGTAAGCAATGCCTATTTTCTGGAAAACAACCTTTACTGGTTCTTAGCTTGCGGTCTAACTTTTGGCCTATTGGCTTTCACAAAGTTTGATTGCTGCTATCCTAGGGTTTAACTTCCTACATTCTATTTACTTATCTAATGTTGCTGTTAGTGAAGAACATCATTATGTTATGAGCAGTAGTTTACTCCAAAACTATTGGTGATTAGACCATTTCTTTTCTGTAATTTATGCTGACTTTTAAAGGTAGGTTATATGAGCTATGCTCATTATATATAATAAGCATATGTTTTTATATAACATTGGGCCAGAGAGGCTCCGGATTGTAACTCTAAGATCTGTAATTGCAAGTCCCTGAATTATGGAAATAATGCTAGCCACTGACACTTTTTTTGTCATTTTACTCCCATACTCTTACATGGTCTCCTTCAACCTCTCTTTTTTCCCACATCACATTCAAATTTTATAGCTTTTCTTACAGTGGTACACTCCTTTCTACATTCTTCTCTTTTATAGATAGATGGATAGAGATGGCTGTATGGATATAGATAGCTAACTCTCTCTCTCTCTCTCTCTCTATATATATATATATATATATATATATATCTAGATCTATATATATGTATACACATATGGATCTACTTCTAATACTTGAATGGCCATATCATCGAATTTCATTTTTGCGAGAAGAAAATTGCGAAAACAGAATACCCAAACAGCAAATTTTTCCCAGGGCAACAAAACATTTGTCCAAACTTCAGCAACCCCCCCCCCCTGCTAACTATATATACCGACTCAAAGATCACACTACAGTGTAGAAAAGGGCATGTTGGGCAAGTGTTTACTTGCAGTGGAAAAATACACCATTCGGGTATTTTCTTTTCTCAACTTTCATCTCATGAAAATAAAATTGGATGAAATGGCCATTTGAGCATTAGAAGGGGATCCACACACACACACACAAATATATATATATATATATATATATATATATATATATATATATTATAGATTACATGTGTATATATATATATATATATATATATATATATATATATATATATATATATATAAAATATATGTATATAAGCACAGACATATATAGATAGGTAGATAGATAGATAGATAGATAGATAGATAGATAGATAGATAAATAGATGGATATAGGTACCATTATCCTTTGCATTGTAAATCTGTGCACCACTGTTTGTTTGCTATATTTTAATGTACCTCTTTATTGTCTTTTTCACTATTATCATGTTCACATCTATGTCTGATCTTCATTTATTGTAAAATTCTTTGTTCATTTACTCTGTTATTACTCTATGTTTTCAAATAGAGAGTCAAGCAGTAAAGTTATGGAGGTATGACCTAAAACACTAGGGTTGCAAAGGATGAAATTCCCCTGCAGAATCTTTTCAGCAGTGTTTTTAGTTAGTTCTGAATTTTGTCTATAAGTAAACTTCATGTTCTGTGATCCCACTTTTGAGTATCAAAACACAGATACACCAAATATATTTCCAGGAACCATAAGAATAATGTTTTCTTGTGAGCTGATCGATACAGCTTTGTATATCACATGTTGTTCAGAATAGCTTTTTCTGACTTTGTTTCTCACACGTTGATCTTAACTATATTTATTTCTAGTAGGTTTACCTGGTTAGAGCAGCACAGCAGTGCAGCAGTTAGCATTATCCCATAATTCTTAGTTATTAAGTCTGGTTCTCAAATGGGCTGCCTTCTTTGTGGAGTGTACGTCATATTCTGTGTACATTTTGACTTTTACCAGGCTCTCTGGTTTCCTTCCAAGATGTGTGCTGACAGTAGAATTTACAAGCCTCTAAGTTGCCCACAGAAGTGCATGTGTTGTGTATGTGTCCTACCCACTTCAGCCTTCTGTTCATAAGCCACTGAGTACCAGTATAGGATGCAGCTTCACAGAAGCCTAAGTAGGATAAAATGGGTATGGGACAATGAATGAATGAATGAATTTCTAAAGATTTTATTTGATTGTTTCTTTTGTATCTTCCATTCCTTTTAAGGTCAGAGTATGTCTGTTTCCTCCCAAGTCTGACAATGCTACATTTAGTAGCAGTAATGACAAGGTTGTCCCATGCTGTAGGTGGATTGGACACACTAAAATTGGCCCTAGGTGTGAGTGCGTGGGTGTGTGTGCCTTCTGTGGAAGGTTGGGCACTGGGCTGGCAACTCGACACTGTAAAAACTTCACTGCCAATCATGAGCGGACAGGTGATCCGCTGTGGCGACTCCTAATCGGGAAAAGCCGAACGAAGAAGAATGACAAGGTTGTCCATCCTGCACTGGGTGCTGAGTTCTGCGTAAATTATCCTACACTATTTTCCTATCCCTTTTGGAGGTAATATTTCATAGTTTACAGTCATCAATATTTCTCTGACTCCAGTTCTCTATCTCTAGTTATATCCAAAAAAGACAAGACTAAGCAGAAGTATTCTTAATACTGAACACTAAGGAAAACAACAACATACTTCAGTAGGCCTGTGTAGGTAATCTATTACTCTTTTCATCTGCATTCTCCCTAAGAACAAGGTATTCATCCATTGAGCTCCATGGTTGTTGCTGTTTAATTGAAGTTTATCTAAAATACTGTTATGAGGGATTTTGTCAAATACCTTGGTGAGATTTTAGTGTGATGCACGTATGGTCAGTCCCTCATCAAGGGCCATTGTTCACACCTCATGAAGTGGCACCAGTTTAATGAAGAAATGAGCCTCCACTGGCAAATCAGAATTGTTATTTTTGTAAGGGCACCACTGTAGCTTGACGCTAAACTTCTAGAACACCTACAGAATATGTAATGGTTTCAGCAGATTATTCCTCATATTATGGACAATACTGCTGGGAATACTGCCTGGTCACACAAAGATAGTGCTCTTATCCTTCTTTATTGCTGTGGTTACCTTCTCCTCTATAATGGTCGAGGGGTCATCCTTGTAGACATGGGTGTACTACTTATTGCCTTATGAATCATAAAAAGCAGATAATTTGTCCATCGGTATATTAGCAAACAGCAAAGCCAGAGATATTATGACATAATTTACTGACCATCTATTGCATTTTCTATTTTGTTATTTTCATTTTTTTTATTTTGTTTTTGCCCTTGTGTCTGCTGGCTGTCAAGACTTCACTCAGTCAGACACTACCCTGGCCAAGAGTGACTGTCATCCAAGCAACCATGAAGATGCTTTGTGCTCTCACTAACATTATGAAAAGATAGCATTTTCTTTATTTGGCTTAACCCTGTCTCTGGTGTTGCTATGAGCAGTTGTGTCAACCCAAGAGTTACCTATGCCTACTTTTCCACACATTTATGTTCTTCACATATGCCAACAGGGGCAAGTATCACCGGCTTGGGTAGCCATGCCCATGTCTTCTTGGTGCCAGCCCCCCACATCATGATGGGTGTTTGCTCATCAGTCAAAGCTGGGTCATTGGAACAGTGACAACAGCTGAGAGGGAACCATCATCCCACGCCACCTAGGTTAGTTAGGCCCATCTTTCCTGATTATGACATCAAATGCCTGAACCACTTGTTAAACTCCAGTTGCCTGAGCTGTAGTCAGGGCTTTATCCCTCTATGCCAGTGGTGAAGGCTTTTTTAACAGCTATCTGGGATAAGCTAAGGCCATTTATTGTAAAATGAGAAAGAAAGGCAATGGGGTATTACATGTTTGATGTAGTTGTACTAATGACTTTGCCAGAGCAGCCAGAACTTTCAACAGCTAATACTGGACCTTTTGACATGGGGGTCCAGTTTGAGAGACAGCATTGCAATCAGTTAAAAAATGCACTGTTAAAAGCACCAGTCCTGTGGTTACTAACTTATTCTAAGCTGTATGACTTGTATATGTGACAATGATAAATGTAATAATGCTGTAGTTACACAAGAGCATAGAGGGATTCACAGTGCATTATTATTCAGCTAAGTAAAATTCAGTAACAGTAAGGCCTTCTAGGTTAAAAGCACTTGGTTGTGCAGTTTTGGCAGTACATACCAGTGAAGTTGTTATTTTTAAGACATTATTTTGTAAACATTTCACACTCTAGTGCAGTTGTTAAATAATGAAAAATTCATATCAATTTCCAGTAGGTGAAGATGCACCTGGGAGTCGTGTTTTATACCCAGAGACAAATCCATACAAATCATGTGGAATAATGGAGCTCAGCTGTGGTAAAAATCATTGTTGTCAAGTATAGATAGAATAAGACACTCTGGGGCATGTACCTCCTTCCCCAGGGGTACAGTACCTCAGAATATTCCTCCTTCCCCAGGGTACAGTGCCTGGGATATTCCTCCTTTCCTGGGGTACAGTGATCTTGGAGTATTCCTTCTTCCCCATGGTACAGTGACTGGGGGTATTCCTCCTTCCCTGGGGTACAGTGACCTTGGAGTATGCCTCCTTCTCCTGGGTATAGTGCCTCAGAACATTCCTTCTTCCCCTGGCAACAGTGATCTTGGAGTTAGTATACACAAGCAGCAAGGGTGGGAGTGCAGCTTCTCTGCAGAAATGCTTTAAAATGCAGCTGCTGTGTTAGGAATTCCCTTTTTATTTAAACAGTCACACTTTAACTTTTAGGTGGCAGGCCTCACAGTATCTGATCTTATACTACCAGTAGAAGATATTCTTTATATTCTCGGAACAGAAAGACTTTATCACTGTAAGGGAAGCTGTAAAACACCTAAATATGATGTTGGAATTAGCAGAACTTTACTGAAAGGGACAACACTGGTTAACATTAAGGCACGCAAAAAGTGTGAAGGTTGGATAGAGCAAAATAATTAAATGCAGACTTAGGCTCTAATGATGTGGCAAAGACAACAGTTGGTAAAATATCTCATTGTAATTACCACTGATGTGACTTTAAAAATGTGGAAAATTTACTAAGTAATACTGATGATGAAAGAATAGGAAAAAGTAATACCAGGGAGCTAAACAAGATTCATTGCAAGCCAGAAAAATTCTATCAGGAGCAGCTGTGGCACCATAGAGTAACGACAGTTTGGGCTATGTAAGGTGGGATGCTGTGACACCATCATAACCAGACTGGCTCTGGTAATGTACAGGAAAAGAAGTTGCAGAATAGTGCCAGTGACTTGCTGTTTGTGTATAGTATAATCTGGGGAAACTTGTACGTATTCAACTCACACATCTTGTGAGATACAACAGGATCCACAGGAGAAGGTGCACATAGACTTCAAAGGACCCTTTACCATATCATTTTATTCAGTAGCTTCAGTTTCTCCAGTGGAGATGTTTGAGGAGGTTTATCTTTAGTTGTGCTTATTGTACACAGGCGAACATCAACTGGGCGAAAGGCAGTTTGCAAGATTTGCAAACACCGAACGGAAAAAGGTTCAAATGTGCAATGAGCAAATGCACATTGACATTCGCTCATTGCACATTCAACATTGTGGGCGGATTGCACTATAGTGGGGATCGGGAAATGGCCCCTTTCCCCACTGTAGTGTGATCTCGGAGTTAGAATATTAAAGTAGGGGGGTGTGGGGGTGCAGGCGGTCTTGCCCCCCTGCTTTACACTTCTGTTTTTTTTTACATTCGACATTAATGTTCGAAAAACAGAGAATCTGCTTTTTGATTTGCTGTTTTTCAAACATTAAGGACTGTCGCCGGTTTCACTTTCTTGGTTATGAGTCGCTCATATGAGCATTTGAACCACTGTGATTCGGCTTTATAAAGGTAAATCATTTGAGAAATAACAAATAGATCCATGATAAAGAAGTAACATGCCAGTGGGGAGTTCCAGTGTAACTAGATTCAGATCAGGAGGTACACTTTACAGGGACAGCTGTAACAATTGTGTGAAAATTCCTGGAGATCAACTAGAACTTTTATAAGGCCATAGCACCTTCACAGTTAACAGTAAGTGGAATGAATGAACTGAACTTTAAAAGAACAAATGAGAAAAGCATTGGTAGATACCAAGAAAGAATAGACTTTTGCTTTACCTATTTTCTTAATGAAAATATAGTTACTCTTAACAGCATATGGTTGATTCTAGATGAACCAGTAAAGGAAACATTATACATGTGGAAGCTATTACCAACTGGCTCCCAACCAGTGATTTCCAACTTGAACAGACCAGGCTACTTTATGCTACCACTAGAAAAAGAATACAGGGCATTAACAACATATCCTATACAGATTGCCTCAAAGCCCTATCTCTATTCTCTGTTTTCTACAAATTGTTGAGAGGTGATCTATGCCTGGCATACAAGGCATCCTTAGATCCTGATCTGATGGATCTTTTGCATATCCAGAAAACCAATAGCATCAGAACTACTTGATCTAGGGACTTGAACCTTGCTTGCATCATAAATAGGACATGTTGGAAAGACAGGTATGTGTTTAAGAGAATTCTTCTCTGGAACAGGCTTCTCATCCATGTAAAGCAGAATTCTTCCCTAACCTTATTTAAGTGTAACCCGGACCAGTGAATGGGAAATATGAAATTCACCCCTGATCCAGCACCTATGTATCTAATGAGCACAAGCAGCCTGTAAATCA